>NC_056524.1:117149135-117224394 GCF_019175285.1 Sceloporus undulatus
TGTTTCATTGATGCATACGTCCTAAGAGTCCAGAAGTCGCACCAAAGGCACGCTCCAGCCCTAAGGACTGGAGAGTGGCTTTGGTGTGGCTTCTGGACTCTTAGGACACATGCATCATTGAAACACCATACCTCCACTGTGACTCGAAGCAGCTTTATTTTGGCTGTGTGTAACAGACCAAAAACAATAATCTTCCATGTTACTTTCTTTCAGAAGATTGTTCAGAAATCTGACTATAAGAAACTCAATTCCAGCTTGGAATTTATGTATCTTTGAGAAAAGCGTGCAAGAAATTTTAAGGCTTCATCTGTATACCCAGCAATATATTTTATGCATTTAAGTAGCTATTGATTTCAAATCAAGTAGATGAATGGAATAAAGAAGGAAAAAGAAGTATGGCTGAAGCAGCATAAAGGCTGAAGCAATTAACATTGCTTTTGGCACATTAAAAACACAATAGACCACTTAAAATGATCATGTACAGCAGCGACTGAAATATACATGGGGTAGATGGAACAGAATGGGAAACATAGACAATTCCTTTGAAAATTTTTCAGGAAATAATTCCTGCAGTCATGTTTTCCTGATTTAGTAGGAAACTAGGTAAGAAATGCTTTGTGCATTCCCCTGAAATGTCTTGTGTTGTCCACCAAAGTGTGGCCCACCAAAAGGCATCAGAGCATTGAACATAAGTGGCAGGAAGTTGAAAGATTGGGAATACACAAATATCTATTCTGATCATAGACCAGTATAATAACAACAAAATGCAGCATAAAAATTCAATATGAAGCAATAAAACTCATAAAAGAAGTAAAAGGACACATAAATATAGCTAAAAATACTGATACAGATAAGAATTTATCTGTCAGAGGACAGAGCCCAGTTAATCCTGACAAAACCCAACTAGAAATTCAATTACTACTCTGTAGTGCAAGTCATCATCAGTTGGATTTTAATTGCTGCTGTGCAAAATTTAGCTACTTTATGTGTTATAGTAGCATTAGTGTCTGAAAGCAGCAAAGAAACAAAATACAGTGTGCCCGCATCATATGCGGGTGCCTTTTATGCAGCTTTCAGCTTACGCTGAAAGCCACACAATGGAAAAAAAACTCACACCATGCATCATGCACGAGACCCATTATATCCAAAGGGGCTTGAGCATACATACTATTTGCCTTATGCAAGGGGGTCCGGAACGTATCCCCTGCATAAAGCAAGTGCACACTGTACTGTCCTGAATATCCTGGATGTTTGTGGAGTCGTTGCAAAATAAGATCAGTACAAAGGTCTCTATAGTATAGACAGTCAGTTGGAATTGCTGGGTGACACCAGCCTAAGGAACCCCATTGCATCCATGATTCCTGTGTTTTCCACAGGGAGTAGGAACTGCTCCCTTCTCAGATCCACCACTGACTCCTACCCACTATTTTCAGCAGTGAGCAAAGCCCCATCCCTTCAGGATTGTCTCAGCTACAACCACCATCACCTTCCAGCCACCAGCATCCTCCAGGCCCCCTGAAATCCTTTGGTGGGCTGCAAACAGACTGCAGGCCATATGTTGTGTAGGTCTGCCTTTGTTGTTGATATGCACTAGTGAAGAGAAAATAGTATCTAGCTATCCCCTGCAAATGACCTAGGTGAATTGATATTGCTTTGGTCTTCTTATGTCAATTGAGGCTTGCTATGAGCAGACACAGATAAATTTACTTTTCCCCACACCATTAGAAAGTTTTTGATCTCATGCTCTCACCATTTCACTCATTAGGAATGAACATCAGGTTTGGCAAAAGTCTTAGCAGAAGATAGCCCCTTTAGGGGACTCACCAAATGCTTCCTGTGAAATGAACATAAAGCAGAACCTGGATTCCACTCTCCAAATGCCAATGAAGCATCTGGCCCATAACTGGAGATATATTTACACCTAAGGATAGTGGATAATTTTGTTTGTCTTCCTTTCAAGTAAATCAGCCCAATTAACTCTTCCTGAGAAGAGTCAGCTGATATTGCACACATTTCCAAATTCTTCCCTCAAAAATGTGTTCTCTGAAAAGGTTACTGAACTAAAATATTTACATTAGGGTAGGTGTATTAGGAAAATTTGGAATATATAAAAATATAAACTGTATGCATTTTTGGATTGGTTTGAATTTTGCAGCTGTAGTCTAATGCAGAAAGTAGGAAAAGAATACATCTAGACTGAAATGGAAGGGGAACGAAGCACCTAGAAATAAGTATTTATCCTCTTTTCACACCTGTGCTATCAACCAGTAGCCCCACAGTAAAGCAATTCATTTTATACTGTGCTCACTATGAACCCAGTGTTGGCTTTGAGTTAGCAACAATGAGAATATAAAAATGTCATACTTTATTTCTAAGTTATTCCTGTTGTAAACCACCATTTTAAAGCATATTTCCATGCATATAAACCTGAAAAGTATATCCTATAAATTTTGGCATTTCAGATTATCTGATCTAGCACAGTCTTCATCCTTACAAAGGATAAACTGGGTGAGATTGATGGAACTGTATGCCAAAACATTTCGAGAGCCAAATACTACTAAGTACTGTCACAAATATTTGAGAAATCTCACTAGTCTGATCAAAATTCTATCTGACCTCCTTGAAATTCTTTTAAAAAAAAAAAAATCCCCAAAACAGAAACATGGAAACATAACCTTCAGATGAGATCTCTTTGGGGCTGTACTGACCCACCCGAAAGGGATGGGTCTGTGCCACCCCAGAAGTGTAGGATTGGGGCCACAGTAACTGCACAGGCAGTCCTGTGGCCCCAATCCAGTGTTTTTCCAGGCCAAAGAGAAGCAGCAAATGCCACTTCTCTTCGGCCCAGAAAAGGGGTGCCCCTGTGGCTCCATGCCTACTGGCACCCCGACCCTAAACAGGAGAAAGGGGCAATCCCTTTCTCCTCTGTGTCGTTGACGCAGCCGTGTGGTTGCCACACCAGTGATGCACACACAGAAAGGAGCTGCAAAACGCAGCTCCTTTCCACACCACTAGTAAGGCGCCACTTGTGCCCTCCAGTGGCATGGTGATGTGTCCTGTGTGATGCACAGTTTGGGCACATTGCACAGGACACATCATGGATGTGTGCCCCGTGTTTGCGGGGCTGCACCATCATGGCAGCGCTCACACGTACTAGGGCTAGGAAGCATGCGGTTACTGCCCGCTCCCTAATCCTAGTACTGGCTGTAGCACGGTGCTTTTGGCCCATCTGTCTTGGGCCTTTGACAGCATACAAATATGGAGGAAATGTTAGTTTCACTTTCAACTTCCCGCTTAAAATTTATCTCATGTGTTCCTGAGCTTACAAATTTAATTTATATGTCTCTTCCTGGAAAAAAAAATCAAAGGCAACTGCATCATAAATCCATGGGCCCAAATCAAGAAAGTGTGATTGGCTTTTGCATATGCAATATAATCATGCACTGAGATATACTCATTAGATGTCTCCATATAACAACTGGTATTGAACCATACAGAATATGATCAAAGCCCTGGATGTGTGCATCCAAATATACAACCTCATGAAACGTACTAGGCAGGAATGTAGATCAGGGATGAGAAACTTCTGGTCCACTGGATAAATTCAGCTCACAGATGATGCTGTACCTCTTCAAAGCCTCACCTCCTCAAAAAAGAGACAGCAGGAAATAATCTGATTGTTCTAGAGCAAAGAAGAATGCTGCAGAAGGCTACTGCTTATGATTCACTCCTCATTTACTTTTGCTGACCAGGAAAGAAGCCAGCAGATGGAAACTTGAGAAGGAAGACATGAAAAGTAACTATGCATTTTTCAGGAGCCTTAAGGAATGCTTCTTGAGTGCCCTTCTCCATGCCTAGATATACACAACTTGATCACTTTCAGCTTCTCTGTGCTTGGATGAATGAATCTGGAACACATCAGGGGATAGAGCTCAGGACATCTGCCCCACAGGAAATCTCCTTAAAGACAATATGTCCTTGGGACCAATCTGTTCCCTGTCACTAATATAGGCGAGATATAGACCACCCAAAAAGGGTGGTCTCCCACCGC
This sequence comes from Sceloporus undulatus, assembly GCF_019175285.1. Classification (NCBI taxonomy): domain Eukaryota; kingdom Metazoa; phylum Chordata; class Lepidosauria; order Squamata; family Phrynosomatidae; genus Sceloporus; species Sceloporus undulatus. The sequence goes on from NC_056524.1 coordinate 117,153,187, forward strand.
CCTGGTTTGCTGCTCGAGGGGGCCGCAGCAGGCAAAACGCACGGCTCCCTTGCAGAGCAAAAAGAACCTGCAAAAAGCAGGTTCTTTCTGTGGCGCAGTTGTGACGCTGCAGTCCACCAATGGTGCACTAGCTGTGTCACAATAATGCTGGGACGTGCAGATGCTAGGCATCCATCACGTCAAAATGGTGGCACCCATATGTACAGGGCACCACCATTTTGATGCCTTCATAACGTGCGAGGGGTGAGTCACGTCTGGAAGCACCACCCCTCACATGTAACGATGGCGCCCCACAGGGCCCGTCTATACAGTGCCAATGATAAATTTTGCAGATTTGAAGTATATTGTCAGGCAGGTCACAATGAATCCTAGGCGTGTTACAGATGTGCCGAAGGGACGTATTAGGGTTAGGAAGGGGCGTAGTAGAGTTGAGAAGGGGCTTCACTTCCGGACACCCTTCAACCCTAGTACGGACCAAGTCCGGACAAAATGGTGGCGCTTGTCCACGCAGGGGCGGCTATCTTGACGTAGCGGACGTGTTGCATCCGCATGTCACGTGGCGCAAATGACGCTGTGAGTGCGCCATTGGCGCCTTGTGGCATCATAACCACACCGCAAAGAGAAGCGCCATTTGGGGGTTTCTTTTTGCAGCGCGGAGGAGCCGCACGGTTTGTACGCTGGGGCTCCTCCGCGCTGCAAATGGTGGCGGTGGCAGACCGCTGGCAGACCGCCCGTTTTGGGCAGTCTGTAACGCGCCCTAGCTTGTTTACTGAGCTTGATGCTCATAATTGTTACTGCCATGTTATTAGACACTCTTATGTCATTTGCAGCTAGGATAGGACTGATGTGTGTCCAGTGTTTTTTACTTGTTTCTGCACAAACAAGAAAACTGGAACATTTTTGTCCCCTCCTACTTGTTTTTTGAGCTTAGTGGTAAATTATGGAACAGGTTCAATTTAAATTCTTATTTTCCCTTCCTTACCATTTTATTGCAAAAGATCTCTGTCTCTCTCTCTCTCTCTCTCTCTCTCACACACACACACACACTTCCAGTTACTTTTTTAACACTTCATAGTTATCTGCCAGAGCAATAAGCAGGAAAAACATCTACAGTGCACCTGCGCCATACGTGGGTGCACTATACGTGGCTTTCAGTATACGCTGAAAGCCGCAAGGGAGCCTGCAGGAGCATGTGGGGCGCAAGCGGTGGCACATCCCATTAAGCTTAATGGGGCATGCCACCGCACCACCATGCCATGCATGAGCCCCATTACTTTCAATGGGGCTTGAACATACGTGTTTTTTTTTTACATGGGTTGGGTCTGGAATGGACCCCCCACATATAAGAAGGGCGCACTGTACAATGTAAAAATAGTGCAGTATGATTTAGGTACTATACCTGTACCCTTTGAAATTCTGGAATCTGTAGTTTTACAAGGGCTTCACAAAACTATGTTGGTACATCACAAAACTACAAGTCCAAGGTTATTAATTAAAGTGATATCAAACTATATTATTTCTACAGTGTAGATGAACCCTTAGATATACAATTACTTTAAATACATAGTAACTCATACTCAGGTTTGAGGAAAACATCATTAAAAATCTCCTCCCCCCCCCCCCCCCAAAAAAAAAAAAAAAACAATGCAGAAGAAGTAGTAACTAAACTGGGCCACTTCTTAATCTATTTTGCCAGCTAGTTGTGACTTCAGTGGGAATAATGAAATCCTGCTGAATATCTTTTATATATACAATACATTCCTATTTACATTGATGGAGCTTATTTGTTCTGTACCAAGCTTGTCTGAAAAATTAGTGGATAAAGAAATCAAAAGTTGATTGTATATTGAGCAATCTGTCCAGAAAGTAATCTAACTCCAATAAAAAGGGTGTTCTTATAATGACGTTTTTATAGATTTGATTTTCTGAATGGAAGTGCACTTGGAATTCCCATGTAATTGCAGGAATGCAGCAACTTTTTATTTTATTTTACTGCAAAAATAACAGATTCAGCACTGCAGCCCAAAGGCAAAGGAAAGATGCCCACTTTCACAGAGCAATAAATTCTGTCCCCTGTGGCAATACCTTATTTTCAGAAGAACAAAATAGGAAGCTCTCTCAAGCTAGTGAAACAAAACAACACAGAACTGGGAAAAAATTGTGTGTGGTTTCTTAAAAGAGGGCAATTTGGTCTTCAAAAGATAGTGTTGAAGTCAAGGCTCATTGACTTATGTGCATACATATGTAGACAAAACACTTATATATTGTCATTCTTCTGGAGAACTCCAACCAATTAACAAAATTGATTTAAAAAAATACCAATAAACAATGCACACTAAAGCAGGCCCTACTCTGTCACTGATGATCAATGGTCATTGCTCAAGTGAGGCAACTATATTAAACATCAGATGCTTATGTGTGCCAGGGAACAGTAATGATACTTCTTGAATGCCTTCTCCAAATATTCCACACAGAGTTGCTTGTGTACTGTAACATACCCTATGATCTGTCAACTAGCCTGCTATCCACAGCATGTTTCTCTACTTTGAAAGAAACTCCATTTCCTCTTTCATCTCAAATGGCCAAACCATCCTTTAGCATACATTTCTAGTCCATACTCCTAGGAGTGTATCATCCATTTCCTGCAACTACTATTCCATTCACTACCAGAATTGTTTGCCTACTTTGGAAGTACCTACAAATGTTCTGAAAGGAGTATATTACAGTGCGCCCTTTGTTTATGCGGGGGATCCATTCTGGACTCCCCGGCGTAAAACAAATACCACCTATGCTTGAGCCCCATTTAAATGAATAGGGCTTGTGCATGTGGCGGTGTGGTGGTGTCATGGTCTGGTGGGGCATGTGCGCCATGGGCGTGCACCCCATTCATCCCTATCAGATGCGCTGCTCCTTCCTGCTTGCGTGGCTTTCAGTGTATGCTGAAAGCCACGTAAAGTGCGCCCGCGTATGACACAGGTGCCCTGTATTAGTCTTTTGGCACAGAACCTTGAGGCAGCAGCCAGTTTCAAAGACATGCAGCTACTGAGGATTGTGCATGACTGTGAAAGTTTTAACCATAGCTGCTGAAAATACTATCTTTGATGACCAACCAGAATAATGAGACCAGACACAAATTTGGAGTTAATTAAGGACCATTTTACTGACTTATTTACAATGTAATATTCCTGGAAGAAGCAATAAGGGGAGCAACCTGATATGGATTCAGCTGTAGCCAGGGATCATTCCCTGACTACCTCTGTAGTCTTCCCATGGGCGACACAGCTGACCCTGGGGGCATTCCATTAACTGGGCTGCTCCCCAGCCGGCCTTCTGCAGGAAGGCAAATCTGAGTGCTCCCACCCGAGACACAGGACTTTAAAGTGAGAGCAATACCCCCAGATCATCCTCAAGGGTATAATCCTTCTCTGCCCCCAGGCCTTGGGACCCTTGTGAGGCAGTTCCAGAGCTTTACCCTACACCACAAGTGTGTGCCAGAGCTCATACCTTCTCTCCCCACCCCACCTGCCATGAACATGGGACAGGAGTCTGGCTAGTCCCTTTCCCCCACCAAGTCAGCCAATTTGGCACTCCATTCTCGATGCAGGTCTTCCAGGAATAACTAGTTCCCGGCCTTGAAAAGATGGACCTCATCTGAGTGCCGAGCAGTGAAACAAAATAGCTGGATGTAGAAGGAAATGGCCCAATCCTCCATTCATGCTGTTGCACATTTTTCTGTTCACCATTCTCCAAGCCAGATCAATTGTTTGTGGGTCTCCCTCAGTGCACCAAATCTGCCTCAGCAAGACAGCTGAATATATGGAGTAAACCCCAAGCTATTTGCTCTGTATGACACCAAGGTCATGCCTTGCCTGAAGGATCAGTGCTTTCCTTTTAAGCAATCCCAGGTCATTCCCTCCTAGGTGAATGACGATCACATCTGGAGGGGGCCTGCTGTGCTTCTCAAACAGCCAGAGCAGCAAACTACTCCAGCACAGTCCCCTCCTTCCCTGCCATTCCTCAGTGGCTACTTTGGTCAAGCCCAACTGGGCCCCCAAATGGCTTCTTCTCATGTGGCACTCTGCCCAGTAAACCATGCTGTGGCCACAAACCAGCACCCTTTGTCTTCTGGTAGAGTATCAGAAAGATAGTGAGCGCAACCTGGTTGATCAATATTTTAATGGTCAAACATATCTCTTGTAGGTTGCAAATCTCCAACGGCCCATCCACTGAATGGACTATGAAGTCATTCCCGATGAGAAGGCTGTAGAAACCAGCCCAATTCAAATCATCCAAAGAGTAAATGGTCCCTCTGAGGCCAGGTCTCTGCTTTAAAACCCATTTTGCATTCTGGAAAACTGCACTGGAAAACCCACCCCATGACAGAAGCCAGTCCCAAGCCTGATCGGAAGGTGAGGGAGACTGATCCACAGCGGGTGTGCCCCAGGGCCCTGATTGGAGGCATAGTGAGCCCACTGAAAACATTGCTGCAAGGCTCCCCATTCAAGTACCCCCCAAAAGGTGAGACCAGTGGAGGAAAACAGAAAGCAACAAGCAGGAAGAGAGATTGAACTCCAGCAGAGACGGAAAGTACACTGAAAAGCTCTGGATTCCTGGACCGAAAAAAGGGGGTAGATATCCTAGTATGACCACATCGTGCAAAAACCCACCTCCTCCTCTGCTTGCTACCAGTTATTCCAGCTATACTTTATTAGATTGGTAGGTAAAATTGGTGACTCATCCAAAACTGTGCTGTCTGCTGTCTAATGCATCCCCTTGCTGTTGCTCCCTCATGCTGTTCAGCTCCAACAAAAAAGCACATGGAGGGGAAGCCCTGCCTTATGTAGCCTGTGGCCCTGCCCTGCACATGATGTCATGTTGCTTCCCTCCAGACACAAGGCCTCCTGCTTTCCTTCCAGGAGGCCCTCAAAGCTGTCCTTCCCCCGAACAGGACTGGGTGTCACGTGGTTCCAGAACCCCATTACTGCTTTAGCTTCTGTAGAAAATTGTATACCATATAATATATCTTCTTCCTGGCTGGATTGTCTGGTTTCAGTGACTCTAAAAAATAAAGATTTTCTCTGAAATTGTGAACCTGTCCTTGGTTCACAGAAAATGTAGCACAAAAATAAACAGGGATAAATTTGCTGATTTTGTTAAATTAAATGTGGCATGTTGTCTTTCTGATTATATAGATTTTGGTTGTGTTCACTATATGTGCTTCTTGGATGATATTTATCATTGTACTCTGTGAATTTCAGGATTCTATTTTATGTAAACATTCATTGCTTTAAATCTCCTTCTTTTTTTAAAAACATGAATCCATATCTCATATCCATTTCTTGGCCATAGGTCATCTTGTCCACAATATGGTAATCAAAGACTGAAGTGGAGAATAGGAGAGGACGGCAAGGATGAATAATGGTTTCATTGTTCTTATTTTTTTTCTTATGTCCCACATTGGCTACTGTGACTATTTGTAAATCTAGATTGTGACTGTGAAATGCATTTAACAACAAATTAGATATTAAGAAAGCAAAACTATATTATACTGTATAATCAGCTATCTCTTTGCAGAAAATGACTTACTGGCAGCTTAATATAGGTAATATAGAGATAATAGTAATTGCAAACATAAAATTAGGCATATTTGTTTTAATATAGTTGATGTTTGTATAACTTGCTATGAAGAAATAAATTTGTGAAGCAGAAAAATTAAATGTGGAAGAGATGTGTTCTCTTTGCCCTCCTTTTATTGGCACAGAACATTTTAATAAGGCTAGACTTCACAGCTTGTAAACTCAGATACACTAAAGCCATTCTCCAGAGCAATGTGTGAAACTAGAATAATTTCTTTTCAGCATGCACATAGAACATGTGGTTAATGAATATAGTTGTCACTTATGAAAAATTACACAGTGTATTCCAAATTTTATGCTGGCATGGAGAACACAAGGCTTTTGACATTATTACATGAATATTTTTAGGAAACCCATCTTTAACAAATAGATAAATTAGCTGTGATGGGACAGTCACATTGGTTGTTTGCATGCTTGATGCATTGATATATAAAGTAAGAGGTGCAATTTTATTTAACATGAAAAAGTACTTAGTGAGTTCAGCTCAAGCCACACCTCTTCTGCTCTGTTGACCTAGGGACTTTGCTCTAGGGAAGAAAAGAAATGAAATGGGGTAGTAGAGAAAAGGGATTTTCATGTGTCCAAAACCCCCAATATATAAAATCATGCTCTTGGTTTCCCCTCCCCAATCCTTGAATAGACTCAAGGACTACTCCTGTCTTCCCACCATAGACTAATCTTCATTTCCCCCAAACTGAGAGGGTAGGAAAGTCAGCCCAGTTAGGAGGATAGTCTTTTTGAGTTGTATTATGATAAACTTGCTCATGATGTTGATGATCCCTCCACTATCAATCAGAATACAAATAGCAAGACTGTAAATTCCCTGATCTTGCCCAGCTTCTACCTGATGTATAATGGGGGTGTCACACCTATTGTGTTTGACATCCAGTTTTTAATACTCATCTCCTCTCTTCAGTCTTGTCTGGCTCTGGTGGAGCTGCTGGCCAGATGAGAAAGAGAGGAGACTCACTGGTGCAGCCAATTGTAGGCAGTGACTGCTGGTGGGAAGTGCTTTCCAAGCCTGGCAGGTTTGAAGGCTGGGTCTGGTTGATCTGCTGGCTGGGCAGGAAAGTGAGTTTCCTCCTTTTCCCATCTGGTCAGCAGAGCTGCCAGACCTGGAACGCACCCCTTTCCACCAACATACTAGGTGACACCCCCCTTCGTTGTCAGCTGATGTGGTCCCACCCATGCCCTTATAGTAGTGACTCTGGAAGGCAGGGGCAGAGAGGAGCCAAGGGAGGGTCCTGCAAGTCTGTAACCCCCATCTCCACATGGATTCTCCCCAGCTCCCTAAGATCACACATTAGCCAGCAGGAGAGAATCTTGGAAGGCTATAATCTCCTGATTCTCGTTATCTTCCTTTCTCACACACCCTCCTAAAACTGCATGGTGGGCAGGTATGAGTAGCCAGGAGAAAACCCCCTCTCTGCTAGATACTTTTTTTTCCCACTCAAGATCTCATTGAAAACTGCATAGCTTTTGAAGATGTCTGGCTTGAGAACAAATAATTTAACACAGCATAACTGTCCTCTCAGTTCATGTGCCTGAAAAGATGGAACATGGGGAGGCGAGGAAGGTGGTGAGGGAAGAAGTCTGCTTCTATGTTCTATGTGTCCATAGTTAAGTTAATTTGGGCAGACGCATGAATATATGAACAGGCATGCAAACCTCACTTCTAAGATAGTGCTGCACAATTCTTTGCATCCTGACTTTTTTTGCAAATATTTTCTAGGGCCAAGATGAAATGATGAACATTTTTCTGTAAGCTCAGGAATGGGAGAAAATAGTCACCAGCTTTCTCCAGAGTTTCATTTTACGGCTGCCCACTGGAAGATGACAGTTCTTTCTGTCAACAACAGGATAGCGTAACATGATGGAGTATTATTAGAGGGGGGTATGGTATTTCCTAGGAGTAATATTCATCATATAGCATTGTACTTGGAGGAAGAGACAAAAATGTTGAATGCTGTCTAGTGCCTGCCAAATGAAGATTCAAGAGTAGTAGTAAATCCAGTAGGAGAGAAGCAACCAACTCTGGCAGGAAAATAAAAGCATCAGTCAAATTTCTATGAAGGAATATTGGAGTGAGAGGAGTGTAAAGATTATGGAAAAGTTTGGCTGTGCTGCCTTGATTTCAAAGTGGTCAAACCAGTTATATTCATTCCAGGATCCCATGGTGTATGTTAATATGCCTTCAGGTCACCTATCAACTTATGGTGACCCCAATATAGAATTTTCTTAGGCAAGGAATATTGAAAGTGGGTTTGCCAGTTCCTTTCTCAGACATATAGCCTACAATATCTGATATTCATTGTCAGTCTCTCATCTTTCATTACAGAGCCCTGGTGGTGCAGTGGTTAAATGCCTGTACTGCAGCCATTCACAGACACAAAGTTGTAAATTCAATCCCAGGGACCCCAAGGTCCACTCAGGCTTGCATCCTTCTGAGGTCGCTAAAATGAGTACCCAGCTAGTTGGAGGCAATTAGCTTACACATTGTAAACTGCTTAGGAGTCCTTAAGTGCACTGATAAGCGGTATAGAAATGTATTTGCTATTGCTATCCAAGTGCTTACCTACTTAGTTTCTAAGATCAGATGGGATCTTGCTCTTTTAGGGTATTTAGACCATTAGCTGGAATGATGTAAGTATGGGTAAGGAAAAGACTGGGGAGAAAGTTGACCCAAGAAACACAAATGACTGATGGTAGTGTTTCAGAGGAGTGTAGAAAAAGAGATGGAGAAAGGAAACTGGGAAAAGAATGAGCAAAGATAAAAGTCTCACCTGCTCAGCAGCAGAGGAGGTGAAGAAAGCCAGATTCGGTTAGAGATGTGGGGGTAAAACAGAGAGTCAAAATAAGCAGGTTACCATCCAGCTTCTAGCCAGGGAATTTAGATGACACATGCCTTGAACCCGGCTGGAAAGCACACCGAAGCAAAGCTATAGGGAGAAAATCCAAACCAAAAAGGAGTTGGATTTTTCTGCTTCTTCCCGGAAAGTACCCATCTTTATGTGTATGTATAAATGCACTGATGCCAGAACAGCTCTAAAGAGGCACTCTTTCCAAACCCTAACCCTAATTGTGCATATAAACTCCCCATTGCAGGAGCACATTTAAAAGGGATGGAGCTGCTGTACCCATGCAGTGAGGATGGTAATGCCCCAAAGAGAAACTGTAGCATACTAGTTACAGCCGTTCCCCCCCTGAGCTGCCAGCCATGAAGGACAGGGATCAAGAGAGCATGTCATCTTCCTAACACTTCCAAGAATCTTGTCCACTTCCTCAGTACTCATAGACTCAAAATGATCCAGTATAACAAAGTCCATGGAAGCTCTGGAGACCTCTACTCTGGATTCTGAAGAAATACTGGCGTCGAGATCAGCCCTTATCCGAGAGATTTTATCCGTGAAGAAGTTGTTAAACTCGTCACAGCAGGCTTTGGATGGTTCCAAAATAAGGTTCAGGGAGGGGGACAATTGGGTAAGCTCCCTCACTACCCTGAACAGCTCTGCCGGACGCGACTCCGCGGACGCAATACGTGCAGCATAGAACGAATGCTTTGCTGCACTTATAGCCACTCCGTAGGCCTTCAAATGGGACTCTAGGAGATGAGTACAACATACACAAAACAGACAGTCAAACAGGGGGCATGGGGTGAATGGAGGTGTGTGAATGGGGGGCATGATTGTACCTTGCTGGCATCCTGTATAAGCACACCTCTGCTCTGATGGTCTATTCTGGTGGAGTGCTGCACTGCAAATGTGTGCAGGTTCAAGGGACAGCCATCCAATGGAATGGCCGACACTGGTGGTTTATTCCTGAGAAGGTTTGCAGGGATGGTAGTTGAACAGTAGGAAAAGAAAGAATGCACACGCTCGGCTTGAAGCTGCACTGTGTGGTCATGACATGCACACCCACGCACTTTGGGAGTGGGCAGTGGGGTTGGTGGGATTCCAATACAACTTCAGAAAAGGCAGTTTAAAGCAGCTTTTTCCTGCCTGTCTATTTCACTTGTATGGTGCATCTCACTGTAGAAATAATGCAGTCTGACACCATTTAAGTGCTGTGGCTATATATATGAAATCCTGGGATTTGTACTTTTCAAGGTCTTTAGCCTTCCTGCCAAAGACTGCTGGCGCTTCAAAGAACTATAAATCCCAGAATCATGTGGGGGGAGCCATGACTAAGGGCCTGTACAGACTGGGGAAGGGGCAGACAAAGGCCGCCCCTTTCTCCCCTGGATCGTGGCCGTGCAACAAAAAAGTGCAACAATTGTTGTGCCTGGAAAAAGGAGCCGTGAAATGCGGCTCTGTTCTCCGCTGCGTCGAGGTGCCTTTAGCGTCCTGGAATGGTGCGGTGACGTCCCTTGTGCACTGTGTGATTTGGACACAGCACATGAGGAACATCATTGTTGCACATGCCATCTGAACAAGTGCATGCCACTGGCACCTGGACAGCGAGGTAGGGCTTGGAAGCATGCAGACGCTCTGCTCTCCCCACCTAAAATTGGCCCCGGCCCGCGCAGGTGCCGTATGTACTGGGCCAAAGTGTCAAACTGCATATTTCTACAGTTTTGATGCACCTGCAATTAATATTTATCAGTCTTTACATCTTCAATGAAAAAAGGAGTGAGGCACTCTCCTAGAACAGTCTCAAGATTCTTTGCTCTTTGAAATTTCTTTGTCAATTCATTTAGAAAAACAGACTTGTTTTGGTCAGATATGTGTGCAAGGCTCCTGTGCAGCAAAAAATAGGAAAACATAAACAAAAAAAGATTTTCGTAAGAAAAAAAGGAAGTATGTTCTGCACAAGTTAATGTTCCCAAAGAAAGTCCCAAAGTGTGAACAGTGGTTGGAATCACTTCGATATCTTACATAAAAATGAAACAAGAGTAAGATGCTTTAAAAACAAATATTGTTATATGCTGCAAACTCTACACTGCTGGACAATTTAAGTGAATTGGGACAACCTGAGCATTCATTGTGGGCTCTGCTATGCTAGAAAAAAACCTGAAATAAAATAAATTCAAGTCTGGAAGTAAATGACTTATTTTACAATTTAAGTTGGACTGAAATTTGTGTCTTGGCAGTTTGAGAGTACTGAAATGCCCAAAGGCAGCCCTCATCCACTGAAAAATCTATTTTATGTTTAAGGTTTTTTTTTTCTTTCTTAAGGTGGATAAGTGAGTCTATGGAGTGCCGTGGCCTCTAAGAAGTGCATACAACCCATGAACTGCACTTCACCCCTATTATTGTATTTTCTGTTTCTATGTATAGCTGTGAAAGTTGCATAATGAAGAAGGATGATATTGGGAGAATCAGCCTATTTGAATGTGGTGATGGAAAAGTTCGATGGATTTTGTGGATGACTTAAAAGTAATAAATGACTCCTAGAGCCACCATGGCATGGTGGTTTCAGTGCTGGGCTCTGACTCTGACTCTGACTGAGAGTTTCCCGCCCAGTCATGAAACCCACTGGGTGACCTCAGAAAAGTCACATAGTCTCGGGTAAGGAAATGGTAAATCCTCAGGGGAAGGAATGGTAAAGCTCCTTTGAACAAATCTTGACAAGAAAACCCCACAATGGTCAGAAACGACTTGAAGGCCACACACAACCACCACCACCACAAACAACAACATAACAGAGCAAATCAACCTGAACCTTTTCTGGAATCCAAGGCGCGGAACAGACTACCAAAAAGGCGGCCTGCCGGCACCGGATTTCTGCCAGAGGGAAGCCTCAGCCACCAAACCGCGAGGTTTCCCGCTGGCGGGAAAAGAACGCAAAAAGCGGGTTCTTTTTGTTTCGCACTTGCCATGCCCAAGTGCGCTAATGGTGCATTGATTACATCACAAGCATGACGCAACGTGCGGACGCTATGCATCCATCACAGCATAATGGCCACGCCCGTGTAGATAGGGCACTGCCATTTTGATGCCGCCAGTACGTACTAGGGTTAGGGAGCGTCTGCATGGTGTGTCCTTCCTAACCCTTGTAACGCCACTGCCACTCCACATTTTTCCCGTCTGTACCAGGGCTAAGATGTCTAAATTGAGACTGTCATACTTTGGAGCTATCATGAGAAGACCTGAGTCAATAGAAAATACAGTGTTGCTTGGCTGGATGGAAGGCAGTAGGAAAAAAGGAAGACCACATTCCAGATCGATATACTCAATCAAGGAAGCTACAGCCCTGAGTTTGCACAACCAAGCAGGGGTTGATGACACGGTCACTTGGAGGTTTGTTGGGGGCAATTAGCTTACACATTATAAACCACTTAGCACATGCTTAAGTAGTAATATTGCTATCGCTATATACTGTGGACAGCCAGAGACAGACATGTTGGAGCATTGTGTAAATAAAATTGTCAAAGTTCAAAAAATCTCTCTCTCTCTCTCTCTCTCTCACACACACACACACACACACACACACTAAGCTGGAGCATCCTTGGTACTATCCGTGCCACTGTACTTTATTAGCTTTCTAATATTAAACCAAAGCCCTTAAGGCAACAGATGTAATAGTGGTGATGCCATACCCTCTCTCTGTACCAATTTGGCAGAGGCAATGCTAATCAATTCTCTGTCATCTCACTTTTTAACCTGCTTTTAAAATGTTCCAGTTTCTCTTTGGCGGGTTACAGACCGCCGCTTTGCGGCGGTCTGCCGCCACCGCCAGTTGGTCCGCGGGGGAGCCGGAGCCTCCACACGGCGCGGCTCCCGTGCGGACCCAAAAAGAAGCTCCAAAATGGAGCTTCTTTTTGAGTCGCCTTTGTGACGTAGCGAGGCGCCAGGGGCACACTCGCTACATCACAAAGGACGTGATGCGTACGGACGCTCAGCGTCCGATACGTCAAGATGGCAGCGCCCGTATGAACAGGGCACTGCCATCTTGTAGGTATTCAATACGTATTAGGGTTAGGGGGTGCGGAAGCACCGCCCCTTCCTAACCCTAGTACGTATTGTATATGTACTATTTGGCGGTCTGTAACCCGCCTTTCTCTCCTCTCACTTTCCTTCTTTGTCTTCAGCTTACTCCAGTTGCTACAAATTGAGTTCAGAAGTAGTTTGTATCCAATTAACTCAATAGGGATAAGGGAGAGGAGGGGGAAGATCTTTGACCTTTCCAGCAGGCTTGGGAAAAGACTAACTACTGCAGTCTCACCTAGCTTGTATGGGTTGAGCACAGAGTTTATGGTTATAATAAAAGTGTGGTTCAGGCCTCATTTAATAGTAAAAATGCACAGGCCTAGTGGTGAGAATGAGTCATGGAAAGTTCTCTGTACTGGTATAGGAGGGAGGGAGGATGGCATTCCAGAGCTAAAAGATAAGCTGTTCCCAGTTCATCCAGGCATCTGGAGATTGGATAAACAACTTGGTAATTGGCATGGGAATCTTTCCCCTCTTTCCTTGGGCCTATCTTGTGCAGATGACATGATAGTTTAACAGTATATAATATACACCATATAAGATAGTAAAGAATAAAGGGTTTTTGCCTTGCAGACAAGCATGTAGCCCTACATGGACATTGTGTGTGTGTGAGTGCTCTGCCATGGCATACTGTCGGGCAGAGACTCTGTGTGTTTGGTTTCTTTCTTTTTGACAGTTTTACTTGTGTGAAACTAGTGTGCATACTTGTTCTCCTTTTCCTTTATGTTACTTGCAGTTGCTTATGTATGCTTTGTTTGCCTTTTGTTCGTTATATTTAATCTATGCTTTTTATACTTCTTTCTACCTCATTTTCTTAAATAAACAATCTTCTTGAGACCAGAATGATTATTTCACCTGTTCATATCCTTTGAACCCACTTGGCAGCTAAATAAGCTATAAGTGTTAAGTATGACAGCTAAATGTCGGGCTGTGAACATGCACTTGACTACCAAGGCCATGAGTGCTGCATTAAGATTTGGGCTGTGAGAGTGTGCACTGAGGCTGAACTTGGGTTGTGACTGATACAGTGTGTTTCTTATCATTAATAACATTTGCCATCTCTATCACAGTCTGATGGTGCTTGGCCTTGTATATCTCTCTTGTCATCTGTGAAATATTGGAGGATATGTGATGACAGGAGCAAACATGTCCACGTTCAAGTCAGCTATACCTTTTTTGTGAAACTGAAGGCTTTCATGGTCAGCATCCATAGGGTTTTTCTGGGTTTTTCAGGCTATGTGGCCACAAAAAACGATACCTTTATTTTTTCAGTTTTAGTTAACATAATAGAGACAAAGATTCTAATCCTGTTCCAGTTGAAATCAGTGGTATGGTTCCAACTGATTTTGATGGTACTAAAATTGCAGTGTTATATTCTTAACAAATCTTTTCATCAACAGAAAGAAAAAGTATCTGACTATAAAAATCAAATAAAGCAGATATATTGTCTTGTTTTGCCTCCTTGCATTTGGTAAACATTTTCACTTCTAACAATACTGGTTCTAATTGTTAATTGACAAACAGGAGGTTAGTTGTATCACTATATCTTGTGTCACCTTTGAATTCTGCTATTTTTGATTAGCAATTAGACAAAAAAATGAGAGAGATGTGGTGAACACAATCATGCCTGAATTTTTCCTCAAAACTGCACAAAGACTTAAATCCATAGTGCTGGATATTGTACACACTGAAGAATACTATTTGTCAAGTCAATGGCACCCCTGTTGTTTTTTTTATGGGTAAGGGAAAAACATGTCTATAGCTTTTCTGTTGGGAAATTCTGTTTTTCATCCTGCTGGAGTGCTCTGTAAGGGATTTCTCTGAAAGAAAGAATAATAATAATAAAAAAGCCTATCTCAGCAATGGTAGAGGAAAATACTTTGGCACTTAAGACTATCTCGTGTGCCTCTGTTCTACAAGGTACTAAGCGGCCTATTGATTCATAAGTGTTTAAATTGGAAGTTCCAATGATATCTTCTCCCATAAAGTGTCAATTTGCTGAATCTTCCATTTGGAAGACAAAGATTGAAATGATAGTCTACTGAAAAGACAATATATTTTCTTGACCTGCTTACTATGTCAAGTTTTCTTTAGTTCTTTCTCTACTTTTTTTCCTCTTTTGGGGCTAAAAACACTTTTTCTTTTTCTTCCAAAAATGCTATACTTAAAGAAGATTTTAAAGAAAATAGAATGTGTTCAAATGAGAGCCTCACTGATAGTGGATGAAAAAAACAACCAAGTGCTATGAGGGGGGGAGGGTTGAAGGGACATAGGAAGTTACAGTCAGCCCTCCATTTTTGTGGGATCTCTTCTGGACCCATCCCCACAAAAACAGACATTTGCAGATATTCAAAGCCCATAAGCTTGAATGGGGGCATGTGCCCATGAGCGTCTGCGGGTGCATACCTTGGGCACACTCCCCATTTTAACCCCCTCCATTTGGTCCTCACGAGTAAGCAAGGGTCATGGACCTGAAGTCCGTGAAAATGTAGGGGCAACTGTACATTGTATTAGACAACTGGCACATCCAGCTGAACATTGACAATTTTGGCTGGTGAGGTTTCAGGTACAATTCTTTTCCTGGACCTGTCTGAATATTCCTAGCATTGATTAGTTGTCTTCCACCCAATTACTGTACTAACCAGGCCCAACTCTCTTTTGTGATTCTAGGCTGCATCAATGAAAATAAATTGCCTAGAGTGAGGGAAGTAATAGTACCATTCTATGCCGCTTTGGTCAGGCCTCACCTGGAATAATGTGTCCAATTCTGAGAACAACTAGCAATATTTAAATTATACCTTTAAAATACAATATCATATGCACAGCCTAAATGTATTTACATCTACTTAATGTCATGTGGTTAAAGGGAAAATCTGGTAAAATATGATGCTTTTTAAATTTAAATTTAAAAGGAAGCTGGGGCCTCTTCTTTCTCTTCCCATTGAGTTTCTCCCCACTTACGCCATCTCTTCAGCATTTTAAAGAGATGCGGGTAAATGTCATAGCTCCTTTCTGCCAAAATGCAAATGTTTGAGGAGCAGTGATCTCACTCTCTCTTAGGGTGCCACCTGGTGGGGTCCAATCCCCATAGTGATGCTACAGGGACAAGCTGGAATATGTCTTGAGGAAGATGACCAAAATGATGAAAAGTTTGGAAACCTTGCCTTATGAGGAGAACTGAGGGAGCTGGGTATATTTCGCCTAGAGAAGAGATGGTTAAGAGGCAATATTTGAAATGATACCATATTGAGAATGGAGCAAGCTTGTTTTCTGCAGTTCCAGAGAATAGGACTTGGAGGAATGAATTCAAAGTGCAGGAAAAGAGATTCCACTTCAACATTAGGCAGAATGCTTTATGGTAAGAGCTGTTTGACAGTGGAATATACTGCCTCAGAGATTGATGGAATCTCCTTCTTTGGAGATTTTTTTTAAACAGTAGCTGTATGGCCATCTGTTCACTGTAATATCATTGTGTATTCCTGCATGATAGGGGGTTGGACTGAATAGCCCTTGTGGTCTCTTCCAACTCTATGATTTTATGATACTTTGGTTTCCAAAATCAGGCAATGCTCAGTGTGTTCAGGATAACATCATGATTTCTTGATATGCTTAGTATGGAGAAGAGAAAATCTGGGAAGTGAGATATAGACAAAATAGAACAGTCACATGGGAGATGAAGTTGTTCCCATCTGTCCCACAGAAAGAATTAGATGTGAACAGCTTTACAGGAGGGAGGAACTTATTCACAACAAGAACAGTTTAAGGGGAATACTTGTTAATACTTTCATCAATGAAGAGTGTGTTTCCCAGTATACCGTAAAGAACAGTTGCAAGATTCTTTGCACTTCAAAACCTACGCAGGTAAATGTATTTACACCAAAAATACATGAGATTTTTTTCTGCACATAACTTTATGCATTTTCTAAAATTGTATCTATTTATATAAATTACATAAATTCTATATAGAAAGCATGTTTTGGCATAGAAAACAAGGATCAACATTTCACACTCAATAGATAATGTTTTTGAACTTTTTGGTGCAGCAAGCACATTTTGCCCCCCTGCCCCACATTTTTTAAAATAAAAAAAATTGCTTTCTGAACAAAAAAGTCATGGGTTTTTGTGTAGATGAAAAATGAATATAATTTGGAAATGACATAGAAACACACTTATTCTCAATGAAGGAAGCGGGGAAATCAAAACAACTTGAAGCTTACTAGCTATTTTTTTTTTTTACTTTTGAGAAAAAGAGTATGACAAGTATTAACAAAAGCTGTTTTGAATTGAAACCGAGTTTTGTTTTCTGGCTTGGAACATTACAAATCTGTGCTCTGGTGTCTTCTCACTTGCCTCCTTGAAGCAGAGGTGTACGGTTTATCTCTACCACAAACCTTCCTTTGCCCAATCTCTGTTATCCCCATAAAAACATTCAGAACAAGATTGCAGTGGCACGATCTTTTTCAGAATTGCCTTGTGTTACAATTCCTCAATTTACTGCTCAGTGTAATGCCTCAGAAATCCCTTGAAAGCATGCAGGGTGAAGTTTTTGGCAGGTTTTACATGCCCACTCAGTTTCTTTGTTTAATGCTTCTTTGTGGCTTCCTGGGCTCCTGATGCAGAGCAGGTCTGATGGGAAAATGGCAATTACAGCAGATCGTAAGACGGAAATGATTTATTGAGCACAGTTTGTAACACTTTTTAAACAGCTATCTGAAGTTCTAATTTTTAAGCAACACCTCCTTATCTGTAAGGGTATGCTGAAAATATGTATGACTCATGAAGATTACAATGACAGATAGCAGGTCCTTATCGGTTCTGGAATTTGAAACAGCTCTTTTTTGTGAGGAGTAGGGAAGAAAGGTTGGTGATAATTAGGTGAAGCTGACATTTTATGTTTTACTCCCTTTATCTGTTTCTCCAACACTTTCACAACTTGCAATGAGAAAACACTTTAAAAAGAACATGTTGAATTATTCAGAAAAACTCTCATGTATTACCAATAAGCTTCACACAGTGCAGTCCCAAACTGCCATTAAACTATCAATAAACATTTATTTATGCTTACTTCAAGGCTGCTTTTAGGAGTCCCTCACACAGCCTGAACCAGCATCCCAGATGTTCCAGCTCTATAATGGGATAATGCTAGAGTGATGAACGGAAAAGGGCACGTGTCTGGCCTTGTCCTAGCTTCAACCTATCACAGTTTTCAGTTGGGGAGGAGAGAAAAGGGAGGAAATAAAAAGAAAAGAAATGGCATATCCAAGGGTAGCTTTGTTGGCTAGAGCAAAACAGAACAAAATTCAAAATCCACAGAACAGTGATACCTTTATTAGACCCACCAAAAATGCACAAAAGACATTGTGCAATCGTTCAAAGCTCCACAGGCTTCTTCATCAGGCAAAAATGTTGAAAATAATTCAGGATAAGAAAAAACAACAACATGATGATAGAGTCACAGGCCTCTGTCTTGTCAAGATGTTGTTTATGTAGTTGTCAATTAAGATGGTCTGGAGAGATATCAGTACAGGCAAAGACCACACTTGTCTTTGGGCATGTGGGATTTGGGAGACTGAGGTGGTGTCTACATGACCAAAATACTCTGAAACTGCCTCAATGTCCCCTTATTACCTGGGGCCCTCTGTTCCAATGCCAGCTGTTTTCATATGCATCTCATGGTACGGTCAGGCATGGCTGTTGCCACAGCTAATTGCTTGGTCTGAGATTAGAATAAGGTACCTGATGTAGTGTGGTTTTTTTTAAAATATAAAAATATTTTAAGGGTGTTTGAGACTGAACTGGCTCAACTTCATTCAGACAGTTTGGACCAGAACTGAGGATTGGACCCTACATCATTAAGACTTCTTGCTGTGGAAATAGAGGAGAGGGTGTTCTATTTGACCTGTGCAGACCGAGCCAAAGAGTAATTAAGTCCCGGCAATGACATTTTAACTTCATTAGTAATAGAGAAAGTAACTTCCCTTGAGATCCAGGCTTCTTCTATCTTGGGTGAGGCCACCTGATCCATTCTTTGGTAGAGAACATTAAATTTGGGGTGAAGCTGATGGTCATGAAGCCTCTGACACCTCTGCCTGCAATCAGCCCACGATTGGTTGGGGACCAAGGTGCCATCACCACAGTCTCAAAGCTGGCTGTTTCTCTAACAGCTTCAGGCCAACCAGTGGCTTCTGGATGCTGTGGGGGCATGTGTCATATGAACGCCATGCCCTCAAAGCAGTTGGAAGCCATTTGTTTTAGCCCATCTGTTTCGGGCCTGATTCAAGAATTCTGTACTCTTGCATCTGGAAAAATGTTTAGGTGCTCATATATATATAATTTGTTGGACGTAGAAACTTCAAAGATTTAAGTCCCATTCCCTTGGTTCCTTCTTCTTTAGGATTCCCCTGTTCTGACTGATATGTGGTGCCCTTAAATCCTTACTGAGATGATTTGAGCTGATTTTGCATTGTACAGTGCTCCCTTTTTTATGTGTGGGATCTGTTCCGGACCCCCCACATAAAAAAAATAATGGGGCTCCTGCATGTGGCAGTGGTGCAGCAGCGCGGCAGCGCAGTGGTGTGCACTCGCTTCGGGCATGCATCCCATTCATCTAAATGGGATGCACTGCTCCTTGCACCCCGCACACTCCTGTGTGGCTTCCTCGCAGCTTTCAGCGTATGCTGAAAGCTGCGTATAGTGCATCCGCGTATAATGCGGGCGCACTGTGTCCTTTGACTGCTTTTGCCATATCTTTTCTTAATATGAAAGCCACTGCATTTCATCATGTCTTTTTATTCCCTGAGTAGAACACATTGTAGGTTTCTGAATCAAAGTGGCCCATTCCTGTCCATTTTTACTCACTCCCCCTGTACTGTGATGTTCATGCATTTCATTTCCATTTTTCCTATATCTAGCTTTCCTTGACTCATGCTTCTCACATTCCACATCCCTAGAAGACAAACAAATGGGTCTCAGAGCAGATCAAGCCAGAAATCTCACTGGAAGCAAAGATGACAAAACTGAGGCTGTCGTACTTAAGACACATCATGAGAAGGCACGACTCACTGGAAACAAACAATAATGCTAGGAAAGGTGGAGGGAAGTAGAAAGAGAGGGAGGGGACATGCTAGATGGATGGACTTTATTGAATGAGTGAATAAATTTATTACAGCACATGGCCAGCACCAAAATATCGCAAAATTACAAAACATGTAACATCAGATGTACTGCCGTAGCACAAATATATATCCATTCTACTCCAATGGAGATGTATATCCTCTATATATCCAAGTAGGAGGGGAGAATGCCCACAGTCCCATCCCCCATAACATCACAAAATTCACACATTATTACAAGACATTGGCATAGTCAAGTATAATAAAACGTTGGCTCAGTCAACAGTCAGATACCACATCCTCATTCCTCAAAACGTTTTCAAGATTTAGGGGAAAAATTAAAACGTTGGCATAGTTATACAGTTAACAACTAACTTTTTCAATGCCATATCTGTGACATTGTATATAAAATGGTATAAAGATAAAATATGTAAGAACAGTAAGATGATGGCTCATTATGGCCAAAGATGAACTTTATTAAGGAGGCAATGGGCCAGACTTGTAGGAACTAAGCAGAGCAGTGGAGGACAGGGAGTCTTGGCGATGTCTCATCCACAGAGTTGTGACGGGTGGTTAACAACAGCAACAACAAATTTGTGTTAGAATGTCATGATTTACATTTTGGCTGGCATGACTTTCTATTGTACAGTCAGCCCACACCATACGCGGGCTTCCTTTACCTGACTTTAAGTTTATGCTGAAGCCATGATACAATTAAAACCATGCACACACCCCATGGTTTTCAACGGGGCATGAGCATATGCGGTTTCCTCCTTACATGGTGAGGGGCCCAGAACAGATCCCCAGATAAGGGGAGGGCTGACTGTATACTAAAACCATAGTCCAAAATCATTTAATAAACATCTAATCAGAAAGGCTTTATATAAAGTTTGGCCCAAATATGCAGAACTGTTATACACTGAGACACCTCTTTAGTTATCACCATTGGGAACTCTTTCATTGAGAGGATTGGGCAGACAAGGAGAATGGGTAACATGTAGCGATCTCTTGATATTTTAAAAAAAGTTTTCATATCAGTTAAGAGATAAGGAAAACTATTAGAAGATGGGTATGATATTCAACAAAAGCCATACTACTGGATTGCAGTAAAATATAAAACAGAGAAAGGGAATGGAGGATTTAATCTGAAAGGGAAAAAAGCATTTGAAAGCTACTTATTAAAAGGAGAAAAACATTTAATTACTAATATCTATAAAATGTTATTGAAAATTAATTTAGAAGACAATACAGTCAAATAATCTATAATGGGATGGACAAAAGACATTAGTCACAATATTAATTTGGTAAGTCAGTAAAAATATATGCAGAGAAAATAATATGAATATAATATGTTATGATTTAAAAGAGCACTTGCTAGAAATGATGTATAGATCGTATTACTAGCAAAGATTTATATACAGAGACAATTTATACTGGAAGTATGGCAAGGAAATTTGCACCTTCTTCAATATTGGTGGTCATTAAAAATTAAAAAAAATCTGGTTTATGATGAAATCTAAACTGCAGTTAATTTTGAAAGAAAAAGTTATTTAACTCCAGAATTGTTTTTATTAGAAATATTTACTTTGGGAAAATACAAGCAAAACATGACAAACCCTAATGGCATAGGGTAACTGCAGCTAGAATTATTCTCTCTTCAATTGTGATAGATGCTCATCCCATCATGTGTTACTTGGGCCTCGAACTGCCAACTTTCCGACATTATAGTTGTCAGAATTGGCACCATAAATACTTAGCCACCACACCCCATGTTATTATCTACCCATGGTGAAAAATGATCATATGGTGGAAGAAATCAATCAAAAAAAAAAATGAAGAAAAATAGAAATTGTTAGTGTATGTGTTTGTGTGTTTCTCTCCCCCCCCCCCCCCCCCCCCCGTTTTTAGGAGTTGCTTTTTTAAAAAAGACATAAATCAAAATAATAATAATTTAAGCTGTTGCCTCATTATATTGTGAAGTACATGTTTGTTTGTTTTGATTTATATGTGTTGGTTTTTATTGTTCTTGAAAGTATAATATTGGTGGATAGGAGGGAAAGAGAGGAAGTGGGAGTTATGCTCTATATAATGAAATGTTCTGTGTATCGTGTACTTAATGATGTGTATTAGAATTTTACACACACACAATCTTGATTATCCCTCAGGCAGAAGAATGATTTTTAAATAATCATTCTCCCTCCCAGCACTTAATTTTTTTCTAAAAAGTCTATTCCAGAAAACTGAAGGACCCACCAGAAGAGTGGCCTAGTGATTTTGGGATTGCCATAGGTGAATTATACACACACACACACACACACACACACACACACACACTGTCCCATACATATAATTTGATATTTATTGTTCCATATATTTCCTCCAGTGGGGAAATTCCATTGTACATTGGTAGCTCCTAATCCATCAACACAAGCTCATCTATAGAGAGGGTGACGGTGGATTGTATCTCAGGGCAGTTTAACAAAATAATTGTGCAAGGCATTTTACAGTGTAATGTAAGGGGAAACAAATCTACCTGCCCAAATGAGCTCATGAAGTAACTTTAGAAAAGGAGAGAGAAAGGTAAGAAAACAACAGATGGAAGACAATTTTCTGAAGTTATAAGCACTTGCCTATTGACTCAGCAAATGAGGATCAGGGCTTGGTTATGCAAATGTACGGAAACAAATATAAGCTGTAATTTAACTGACGACAGTCACATTGGTCTGGCTTATTTTAGCAGTCACAAGAATATATGTGCATTTCAATTATAGTGTTACATTCTTTAATGTTTCATTTCAACGAGCATTTCTAATTAGACACCTGATTCTTGGAGGCTTTGTTTACCATGCTATAAAACCTGCCCCAGGTTAAATCTCTCTTAGAATTGAGAATCCTTCCGAGAAGCCATCTTTTATCCTCTTCATTTGTAGAGTGGTGTGGCTGCTTTTTCATACACTTTGATTGAAAGCATATTAGTATTGTAAGTCTGGATTAGGCTGCTTTAAAAACAAAACAAAGCCCCCTTTGCCTCCATGGCCATAAGCCAGATCTCTGCTGTGGCAGCTGAGCAAAAGAGGTGGTTTTATTAAATCATGCTGAGATAACTGGTGAGAAACCTTTACCCCATGCTATTTTTTAAAAATGCTGAACTATGACAAGAGCTTTTAAAGACTTATAAGTGTTCTTGGGAAGTCCCATTTTGTTACAATCCACTAAAGATTGTTTTCCCTCAAGTCCCATTGATGTGAGACAGTATGAGACTGAGCTTGGTGAATTGTGCCTATAAATAAAAGACATTGCATTCTCTCAGCAACAGCTAACTCAAAACCAAGCTGGCTGGGTGGGTGAAGGGACTGTAAATGCACAACATCTTGGCCTTTACATTCACATCAGTAATAGGTCTTTTCTATCATCTTAAAAGTTCAACGACTTTTTATTTGAAGTGTATTTTTTGAATTGTGAACTACAGGGAATGAAAATGTGACTAAGCTGTGAAGGCCATCCTATTCCAAACAGGTTCTGGTTTTAAATAATATTTGATTACAAATCTGTCTGAAATGATAACTGAGACTTTGTGTTAGGAAATATGAAATGTGGTCAAATATAGAACTGATCTTTTCAGGGCATGACAGAATCAAAACTGGCTCCATTTTCCCCCCACCCAGCATTAGAGGGCATCCTGTAATAGACAGGAAAGTCTCCATAGGTTGCCTGTAAAGGTGATGACTCATGCTTCTTACAACTGTATTTTTTCTGCAGTATGAGCATTTCTAAGCCCTGAAAAAAAACAAGTAGCTTATATGAAGAAATGAAGAAAATAATTAATGTAATTTGCTGGATATTTTGATATTACTTTTGTTGCACTGCATTTTTGAACTGATTGTAATATTTCCCCCCTTCTGTTCCAGCTGGAATCTCAGTGTATACTACAGATAGCTTAGAAGACCTGGGACGAAATTGTAGCCATCCTATTTGACCCTAAGTAGCTTACAGTTCAAAAGGGCAAGAATCATGTGAACTGAACTCTGCACATCAGTTCATGGGAAGAATATGGTTTGCAGGAATGGCTGTTTACATGATGGAAGGAAGGGCATTTTGAGAACTCTCTCTCTCTCTCTTTCTCTTACTCTTTTTCTTTCTCTCTCTCCCTTTCCCTCTCTGTGTGCATATGCACGCATGTAATCAATACAGGACCAAAATCCCATATTAATAGGGAGATGATCTGTACCCTGTAAGAATTTTTTTTAAAAAAAGAGACATATCAAAAGTTCTTAAAATGCACTTTGAGGGTATCATATACTGACTAGCTTCAGTTCACAAACACAAGCTTGAGAAGGCCTCATTCGCAAAGCTAAAGTTGTACACAGCATAATGATGTTGTTAGAAGTGAAGCAATTTTGGTTACAGAGTATATTAAAAACACATATGAATTCAATTGGTTTTGTGCACTCACCCCACCCCACCCCAATTAGTCTTCTAACGCAAACATTCTTGTCTGAAGACTGCCCCTCTTCTGTACCAAGAATTGATGTTGACAGTTCAAAGTGCATTTTTCCTTCCCTCACATCTGCTCATTAGCCAGCCTCAAGAAAGATAAACAATCTCTCCACCCAGTATCACCACCAGTACAACATAACACATCATCCACTATAACAAACTATATGGCTAGCAAACATGGCAGGACTTATGATCCTGACAAGGAGCAACATACTCTTCAATAGATTTTAAGAGTAGGTCTTTGAATTTTGTTGGGAAACTTAATTCGACCATCATTACTGAAAGAAATTCCTTCTCCCTCAATTAACTAAATAACTCTCTCTTGTCTTGCTTTCCCCCCCAAAGCTCTCTCTCTCTCTCTGTGTGTGTGTGTGTTTTGAAGGAAGAATTTCAGACATAAGAAAAGAAGAGAAAATAACCAGAATTGTGTAGCACGATTCTCTAGAGTGATGAAAGGTCATAGAGCAGAAAGAGGTAGGGCATGGCTTTATCAAGACCCTGTGAAATAAGTTGGACTGAAAGACAGTAAATTCATCCTAAGGTCAGTTCCAGTGAGCTTTGTGACTGACCAAGTATTTGAACTTGAACATCCCTCTATTTCTTGCCTTCCACTTCAGATCACATAGTTGCAAGAAAAATTATGCAATGGTGGCATAAAGAATATAAATAGTGCAAAGGAAACTAGTTTGTAGCTCTTCTTCCCATTTCACTGATGAAATAAATTGTATTGTTTATTGGTTTGGAACAAGTTAAATTAATGCCACTCAATATATCAAAAGCAAGAAAACTATTTCATAGAAAACTCATTAGTCTTAACCAGAAACATGCTCAGTCTCATTCATTTCAGTAAGTTTCAATCTCAGAAACAAACAGCAATTCTCCATGATCAGTTTTCATACAATGGGAGAAGGGTTTTCTTGCTAAAGTCATCTGTCAATATGCCACTCATTCAACAAATCTAATTTTCACCTGCTTTTTTTTTAAAAAAAATGTTGCAGTACAACTGAGCCTGATGCATAATTTGGTTGTTTCCATTTATATACAGTGTATTTTGGACTCTGAGGACTGATTTCAGATACCTCAGCAAGAAGCAACTAGATCCAGAGAGCAGGACAGAAAGAGAGAGACAACATTTTCCTACCAGACTGAACATCAGTATAGTCAGATATTAAAGACAGTTATCATCTTTCAGTATGGAGAAGAAATCTCCTTCCAAACATGTGATTCACACATCAAAGATACCAGTGCTATTAACATTATTAATTTCAGCAAACACTACTGCATCCATTTAATAGAAATTATTACTTTTAATCTAATCTTCTGGTGAGGGAGTTGATACTGAGGATGAGTTACATAAAGCAGGGCTGGATGGAAAGCTAGTTATTTATCCCCAAAGGGATTGCAGTCCAGTTCCCATGAGCTCCAACAATCTGTTTGTGCCTGTTGAAGAATAGTGGGAGTTATAGTACAGCAATATGTGGAGAAACACAGGTCTCTCATCCTGTCTTAAATCCAACTTTTGAGTTGATACTGAAATGTAAATTAAGATATGTAACTTCTGTGCTAAGCCATCTTTCCCTTACATCAAATGATGGGTGTGAGACAGCTATCTCACCATGCATAAACACACAAAGCACCATTTTAAACACACACAAAACATCATTCAGAAAGAAAGATCATCTGTGTGCAGAAGTCAGTTTGACTGGGGCACATGAATGGGACAGAAGTACCAAGATTCAGAATCACCAAAGAAGGGGAGAATCCAGTTTAAACTGTCCACCACAGGCCATTTGGGATAAACCTTTGTGATCATATCTGGCGCACATAACTGGATGTGTATTTCTCTCTACATACTGAAACCCATCATACAGGATCAAAATAAGAGAGAAAATACTGAGGTGCAGATTCACATACTGTGACTGTTGTTGCATTCTTATGGTCTGGATCAAATCTGTCATTTCAAAATCTAGTTTAAAAACTTTGATGGGAACTTTACATAGGGGCACTGTTTAAATTGCCATTGATGTGTTTTGTAACAATGTCCTTAGATGTATAATCCACTTTCTGCAAGTGACCATTCAGACACTTAGACATGAGCAGAATGTTTTGCAAGTTGGCCTTTTTTATAATAACTGGCTGGCCTGAATGAATGGACAGATTTCAGAGCTCAGCAGACCTATAACTTTGCTTATTTGATCTCTGCCAGCTCAGCATATTGTCTCTGCTCTGGAGGGCTGATATTGGCTCTCAAATGCAGCACTCTCTCCTGATTTTAAAAGATCATTCATTTTGCCATTCACCCTCAGTTGTAGCAGGGCCAAGTTTTATCGTTAAGAAACAAATTAAGGCAGCATGCAAGGCCTTTGGCATTCAGAGAACTCAGTGTGCTGTCCAAAGTCTTGAAGTTTCTCTTAAACAGCTTTCAGAGGCTTGTGGGAGGGGGGAATTCTGTATACTGTTGGCTCAAGTTCCAAATTTTACTGTGCACTTGAAAGGACCTATCTAAAGTACTGAAAACTATTCTTAAAATAGGTTCAGCATCAAGCATTGTGCTTTTAAGCTTCAACTAAAACCCGCTTGTGACGTCACCATTGCATGGATATGGCATCCACCAGAAGCCACTAATTCTGGATAGCTAGACCCCCCCCCCCAAAAAATAAAATTCCCTCCAAAACCTTTTTCATTATTTAATAACTATCAATGATCCAGCATTTGTATTCTTGACAATCTCCTATAATTATTTTTATTGTTCCATCTGCTGTCATCTGTGTTTAATAACTCTTTCACATCAGTAATTATTTTCCTGTCTCAGGCGGGATACAGACCACTCAAAAAGGGCGGTCTCCCGCCACCCTGCTTTGCTCTGCGAGGGAGCTGTAGCGGACAAACCGCGCAGCTCCGTCGCGGAGCAAAAAGTGGGTTCTTCTTGCAACGCGTTTGTGATGCCGCAATGCACCAATGGTGCACTTGAGGCATCACAAAGGTGCTGGGACGTGCGGACGCTAGGTGTCCGTCACGTCAAAATGTCGGCGCCCATGCAAACAGGGAGCCACCATTTTTCGCTCCCAGTACGTACCAGGCTAACCCTAGTACGTACTAGGGTTAGGGAGCATATGAATGTTACGTGCTCCCCAACCCTACTGCTGCCGCCGCCACACTACATTTTGGCGGTATGTATCCCACCTCATTCCTCCATCTCCATACATAGAGACATGTCTCTATTCCCTTTATGTGCAAATATCATGCCATGTAGAGCCAGCATGGTGTAGTGGCTTGAGCACTGGGCTATGACTCTGGAGAGAAGGATTTGTATCCCTACATGATTATGGAAACCTACTAGGTGACCTGGGCAAGTCACACTCTCTCAGCCTCAAAGGATGGCAATGACAACCTACCTCTGAAGAAACCTGCCAAGAAAACCATGATAGGCTCACCTTAGAGCTGCCATAGGTTGGAAATGGCTTAGTGGCACACAACAACAACAACAACAACAACAACAACAACAAATCATGCCAATATACTTGTATTCATGAACTAGTTTCATTCACACACAACATTCAGGTTCAATGTACTGTCAGAATTTCTTATCATTATCAGCTTTCCTAGTCAAACTTTATCCACATTAGCTCACTGACGCTCTGGCGAGACACTGCCAGGATAAAAACAACATGAATTGTCAAGACTCATCTTTTTTAAAATGTTTATTTAGACAAACAGCAATTGTACATGTATCTCACACAAAAATGTGTTATTTGTCTATTTTTTCTAGGTTAATCTCCTCTTGATGATTGACTGTGATGGCAAATTTTGACTGAATATACGGGGGGGGGGGGGAGAGGTATAATCACCACCACCACCGTATTTAAGTCAATGAAGGTGGTCTGGTGATCCTGATTCCTTAATTTTGATTCAGATTTGCTGCCCAGATTGGATATGATTGGATTGGGTCCAAACTGATCTGGACCAAATCAGGTTAAATTGATTGCAAAACTGAATCAAAGTTTCCATGCACAGCCATTTTGTAGCTGTAATAGTAGTATAAGTAGCGATTGTTCTGTTATTGATGGTGAAGATGATAGCAGACTTGAAAGTCTGCCTTTTTTTACTGTTGTTATCTGTTCATCTCTTATTTACAAAGAAATTGCTAGTATGTATTTTTCTTCCCAATACAGTTTCCTGAAGAATCTTCTCCCCCCTCCCCTTGTTTTATTTATTTATTTATTTTTAAGGAGAGTAATGTATTTAATAAGATTTGATTTTAAGGCTTGGGAAATTCTCCAGAATACCTACAGGAGAGGATTTAACTAGATCAGAAGTGTAGGCTTATCTGAATAGGCACAGCCAGGGCAAATATTATGTTTAAGTGAGCCAATTGATGCACCTTCACTTATTAAATGAATTTGTACAGTTCAACTGGACTACCACTTAACACAACTTTATTGTTTAGGAGGATTGTTATGTTGAGGCTATTCTACAGCTAATGAGAGTCTCGAAGGTTCTAGTTATAAGAGTCTTATGAAGTTTAACCAGTAGGACACACCTTAGGGTTAAGTAGAATAATATGCCAATCCTGTACAATATAAGTATGCACCTGCTCATTAACTTCTGTTTCTTTAGGCATATCTAATTCTTCAGACCATCCTTTTCTGAACTGCAAGCTTGCAAGTGGTATTCTAGTCATACAGTTCTTCCAGACAATACTTTACCCTTTGGCTTGGTTCATATAGCAGATGAAAAGCCTTGCTCTATGCTTACAGGGGGGAGGGTTATGCGTACCATGTGGGGAATAGGAGCTCAGAAAGTCATTTTCTCACTCCATGGCCAGTATATTTCTGTCCATTTCTATATATACTACACTGCAAGTCCCTGTCCTGAGCACCAAAAATCTTTGCTAGTAAGTTTCCAGGGGCAGGCCTTGGATGCAGATGTAAGGGAAGTCTGCTTCTAGCCAATAATCAGCAATCCTGAGCCATAAGTTTGGTAATTCCATTATCAACTTTCCTGCTCCTTTCCTCTCATTTAGTGTTGTTTTTTTAACTTAGGCATAGACAAAGGTTAAGAGAACAGTTAAGGAAGTAGCTGTAACCATAGACTATGGACTTTATCATATGGGGAAAATCAGGGGTTTAAACAGGCATTTCCCAGTGACAACCGCACAATCATGGCTAAGATTTTCACACGACATTGGGATTAGAGAGGATTTATCCCAGGAATAACTAGGAATGCTCCAGCAACAAAGCATTCATGGGGAAATCCCATGAATGATTTGTTGCTGGAGCATTCCTGGTTATTCCTGGAATACGTCCTCTTTAATCACAATGTGTGAGAAAATCTTAGCCACGATTGGACCACTGTCCCTGGAAAATGGATATCCCTCATGTAATAAAGTCCATACACTCTTTTAATATAAAAACTAATATATAAACTCAACGTAGCTTCTGAGCAATAATAAATCGACAGTAAAAATCCATGAAACCATCAAACATAAAAGATATTGGGGATATTTCTCTCTCTCACTCTTATTTCATTTTTACAGATGAAGAGCGTGGAAAAATCTGAGAAATTTTGCACTTTTTCAAAGTTCAGATATTTATTCTTTGTCTATGTAATGGGTTTATACTTGTTTGTTATTTCTAATTATTCATGGTTCAAAATCTAAATTCCACCCATTTACTTGTGTATGCATACATTTAGCTTCTTTTTCTTTTTCTGATCCTTTCCCTGAGTTGTCTTGATAAAATTAGGAATTTTATGCTCATCCCTAATTGGCCTCAAGGTGGAGGCTGGCTTGTCTATAATAATATTGTTAAGGTCGTCAATTATTTTTGGTGTTGATTAAATTTTCACTGTGAAGAGATCAATAATTTCCTGGAACAAATAATACTCTTTCTGTTGTTATATGCTGTAATGTATGTCAAGAAATAGTGTATGGGAGATTTATCTAGTGAATCTTCATTAAATGTTGGAATGATATTACTACCTGAGAAGATGATAGGCCACGGAGGAAACTAGGAGCTTTGAACATTAGAAGAAGCTATTTAACATGCAACATGTAGGGGAAAGTGCAACTTGTAGGAAACAAAAGTAATATAGTAGATTGGGGCGGATGCCATGAGCAGCAATCGTGTGGAAAGTCCAGTCTCCATAGTCCAGCCTCCATAGGGATTGGCATACATATGGGGAGGAACTCTCTCTACTCTCAGTTGATTGAAAACAACCCTGGTTAAAGGTTCCAGTGTTCAGCCTCTCCCATCCCACCCATCTGATCTGAAGAAGCAACCTCCAGGGGAGTGTTGTTTTAGGTGTTGCATGTGAGCCAGATCCATGGAGAGAAAAATATGTCCCTCCCTCCATGCCAGCTATCACTAGGGTAGTTCCTTCACTACCACCCCAACATTGTATCCACTAACATGAGTCCTCTGAACACACTCACTCTCACTGTGCCATGGTTCCTACATCCTGGCATTGGAAGGTAAGTTGGCCAATGGCAGCAGCTGGTACTAGTCTTCTCCAGCAGCCATAATCACTTCTCAACAGGCTATCTTGGTGATCCTGCAAGTAAAATAAAATTAAATTAAAAAATGCTTGTCTTATCCATTGCCATACCACCCCCCTCCCCAAAGGCTGACAATATCAGTTGCCCAGAAAAAAATATGGCCAACAATATAGACAGAAGAATTAGGGGGTAGAGATCTTGTCTCTTGGGGTTCAGAATGTCACCAATATGGGAGCAAACCAAAAGTTGTACAGAATAAGATGAAATATATCCCTGATGGCATTCATGTACATAAATGCTTACTAGTTATTTTGAATGGTTATGAACATATCAGGCATATTTACGGCTAAGGCTACCCCTTTTACTTACCTTCTGTTACCTCTAAGAAATAAACATTCTGACCTTTCTATACCCACCTTAGGATATGATGAGTTAGTGTTTCTATGCCCAATGCACTTACAATGCCAGTACAATGTATTTATTTCAGCCCCCCATATCCATCTCCCTCAACCTTTCCTAACAGGGCTTTGTTCCTGTCATCTCAGTTGTCTACCTTTGGACACATTCCAGCTTGTCAATATATTTCTTGAACTATGGTGCCCAGAACTATACACAACATTCCAAGTGACATTTGATCAAAGCAGACTAGTGTTGTACTATAACTTCTCTTGATCGGGAGGTCTTTATAAATGTTGGGAGGCATAATCCTGTGACAGTAGTTTGCTTTAATACAGTACTCTAGATGAGGTCTTACCAAAACAAAATATAACTTGTACTATTCCATCCTTTGACTGGATTGTTATTAACTACCCTCGAGTTGCCCTTGACTAGGACATTATATTTTTGTGGATTTAGTCTGGAATTTAATTGGCTTTTTTTGCTGCCACATTACATGGTTGACTCATGGTTAGTTCATAATCTGCTAATATAGCTAGGTCATTTTCATGTGTACTACTGTCAAGCCAGGTGTCACCGTTCATTTTGTTTTTCCTGCCTAAAGATGCTACTTTGCTTTACTTGTGCTACAGTTTTAGATTTGTTTTTTCCGCTATGAATTTTCCAGGTTCTTTCTGCAGAGCATCATGTTATTTTATGAAGTCTTTAAGGGGGAAAAACCCACATGTGTGTCCAAAAATCTTGTTTATACCAGGAATAGTAATTATATGCAATTCTTATCTAGAAAAGACACACATTTATAATGTACTTCTCTTGGATTAACAGTGTTTAAGTCACGATAAACAGAATGTTTTCCAAGAACCATTGACTTGCATACTTTAATTATATTTCTGGTATATTGTTTGCTGGTCATGCTGAAATGATCGTTACTGATGTGTAAAAATAATTTAGAAAATTAAATGTTAGTCTTTATGCATTTAAACAAATGTTAAGCCAACTGTGAAACACTCATTCCCCCACCCCCGCTAGATATAGGTGCACATCTTCAAGGGATAATATAGAGAGGGGTTGTTTCAGTACATCTGCACAAACATGGACCTTTATTTTTAACAGTCTAATCTGCCTGTTATCAATATGCAATTTTGCAAATTCATCTGCTAAAATTGAGAAACAATTATCTGTATATTGTAATGCTTATTAGTGAAGTAATGCTTCCAAATTAGGCAGTATCCTATTCAAGTTTTATGCAAGTAAGTAACACAAAAAAGACAAGCCCATACGCTCCAAAGTCACTCTCCCATCTGTAGATCCAGAAGACTGGTTTTCTAAGGCGCCACGTCATGCAGACAATCTACAAAGATAGAAGAAACTTTCCTCTTTATAAAACTATTCTTCATATGAAAGTGTCATGAGAGGTATATACCACTCCTCTTCTGTTCTTGTTCACTTTTTATGAAATTTGAACAGGGCTAATAGAATTAGTTCAAGATAGTTCTTGAATTAATCATCAAGTAATCAACTAATTAATTGATAATTAGTTCTCCCTCCAGTCCATTTGCCAGTCCAGGCCTCAAAGGGAGAGAAGAACTGCTGGACCTGATCCCCTTCCCCACCACCATTCCCTTCTCCTTTGGTGTCATGTCTTTTTAGATTGTAAGCCTGAGGGCAGGGAACTGTCTAATTAAACATAATAATAATTGTAAGCCAATCTGAGAGCCTTTAGGGCTAAAGGGCAGGGTATAAATACTGTAAATAAATAAAAATAAATAAATAGCTTGTTATTATTGTTTTATTATATTGTTATGTGATGGTAGTTAAGACTTGTTTTTCCAATGACTCAGTAAGTATGTATCATTCCTAGATATCAAATAGCTTACATGGATAATGAGGTGTTTTTGTTTTTGTTTTTGTTTTTTTTGTTTTTTGCTAAAGAAACAGGAGCAAACTGCACAAGGAACAAAGGTATTCTCCCTTTGAGGATACCTATGTGCCCTCAAGTCCAAAGGTTGAAAGCAGTGGTTCTTAACCTTTGATCCTACAAATGTTTGAGACTTCAACGCCCAAATCTCCTGTTCACTGGCTATATTGTCTGACATTTCTGGGAGTTGGAGGGCCAAAGCCTCATACTCTTCAGAAGTTTCAACTTCTTGCACAACTGCATAGTTTTGTCAGACAGAAAATAGCATTTGCTTTAAAACAGAAAACAGGGTTGACAAAAGATATTTTGTTGCCTAAGGCAAGAAACATAATTCTGGCTCCTTCTCCATTCAAAGCAGATTAGGCTGGACATAGAATCATACATTTCACCATATCAGAGGGCAGGATCATATTTAGGGGACACAAATGAGATTTCTTCTTAGAGAGGGAAATGGTTCAGAAACACAGAGGGGCATGTTTAGGACATGTTTGGCTGTGTTTAGCCTAGAGATGAACATACTGATAGGTATCCAAAAAGCTGTCAGGTGGAAGATAGAATATGCTTGTTTGCTGCTGCTACCAAATAAAATAAATTATTTTATTCATGGACTTTTTACATTAATTTTTTTTTAAAAAAAGTACTAAAAGAAATTATTTTATATGTTCAGAGAGCAGTGTAAGCAGTGCCAAAGATTCGTAACATATATAGTGTTTTTGAGCCAGAGATAGCAGGAGCAAGCACTTTGGGAATGAGTACTGTGATGTTTACTCTGCTTTTCAGCATAGATAAGACTCGCATATGTACTCAATGTAACTTGGCTTACATGCTGAACTGCAATAGTCCATGCCACACAGTTATTAATTAGGAATTAATCAGTCTGGATGTTTCCCTAGGGCTACACAGACACTTTAGACTGAGAAAATATTACTCTAATTAGCCTGTATATTTGAACAATAAACTTGCACTTACTTTGTATATCAAAGAGTTGTTTTCCTGAGGGAGAATCCCCAATGAGCAGAAGTTCACCTGTTTGATCAAAATTTTCTTTATTTTGACATGATGGTGTTGCTGATGCTGATGATGCTGTTGGATGATTTCATATTTATATTCTCAATCAAAGAACCTTAAAAGCTTCTGAATCCTAATTTAGATTCCTTGTACTTGGTTATGCTGTGAACAAGAACCCAAACTAAATCACCAGTCAGCTCTTCCTTAGCTCGGCTAATATAAATTGTTTCCCAAGTTCCTCAGTGCAGTTTTTCTAGTGTAGATCTGCAGTATTATTTCATCAGAGCTTCTTCTATTCCCTGACCGTCTGGATGTCAATTCTTTCTTTGTTCAGCAGCAACGCTAATCATTGCTCTTGTTCTATCAGATAATCTCTTCTCCCAGTTCCTTATAGTTCCTCTCTATTTTAGCACTTTATTGAAACACTGTACATTATTTTTCTCCCCTCCCAGTCTTTTGGTGAATCACAATGGAAGGACTTCCATCTAAGATTATTCCTCCTCCTCCTTCTTTGTCCTCTTCTTCTTCTCATTAATTGTTAGATCCCAGGATTGAACATTATACTTTCCTATGATTGTTTGACCCGCCTGGTCAGAAAACTCTAAGACTTGAAAAAACAAACAAGTTGACTTTTTTTAATGCCCAAACCCTAACCTAAAAAGGCTGACAGTTTTATTACTTCATAGGCAGAGAGGATTTGGGGAGAAGAATTAGAATCCTAGGATTATATATATATATATATATATATATATATATAATTACTTTAACTGAATGAAAGGGAAAAGTTACTAGAGCTGTGACTTTGTAGGTCTTCAAAGACACATTCTGTCAATTAAGGTGCTATTCTGGCTGTAAACAAGGCTCTAAATTAGAAAAAAAGAGGATCACATTACATTAAATCATCTATATTTTAAAGATATTGAGCAATGAGAACTGAGCTGTTTTGTTTAACAGGTGTTCTGACACTGAGGCTGTTTGCAGGTGTTCAGCTGGGAGATGTGACCAGAACATGTTTAAAGTGTGTTTTCTGACCTCCTGCTGCCATGTCCCTCTTGTGTCTCATCAACCTTTTTTTTAAAAAAGCCACAATAAATGAAAATGTGGATTCTGTCCTTATTCACAATGCACCCAGATTACTGTTCATCCTCATTTATTTTTATAATCAATCAGCAGAGACATTGCACACAGTTTAAACCATTTTCTTCCAAGAACTCTCATCCTGTGTCATCTCTATGGGCTGTTTAAGTACCATATGTCTTTTCAGAAGTTGTTAAAGCAGGATGAAAACATTGCTGCTGTTCTTATTTTTATGGAGGTTTTATGCTCCAGAAAGACAATTAGCAGTTGAAAAATGGGTTCTAATTAAAATGCTTGTAGCTATTTGGATGGAAAGGTTATGAGTCATGTTTAAGGATGTTGCAAACTTACTGTAAAAGATAAAACTTGTCTACTCCTACTCCAAAGACTCGTTAAAAATAAAATAATAAATAAAATAAATAAATGCACACATATCATAACTTGATTTTAAAATGGCAGGGGATAGATATATACATGGTGTGGGTTTCCATTTTTCTTAAAACAAATGTGAGGAAAATTAGCATTTACAGACTTGCCCATCCAGAAGGATGGATTGAAATGCTTAACCATTAGAAGTTCAGCTTTGAATCTCTGTGTTTAACCAAGTGTGTATTCCTGGGACTGCAATCCTTTTTCTCTAACAGGTTCCTCATCTTTAACCAGTAGATGGCAGATAGGTACAACATAGTGCTTTCTGCACTGGGCTAGTTGAAGTTGGCCTGTCCAGGTGGTTTAGAATTTAGTTCAATTTGTTTGGGATAAGCACTCACAAAAGTTCATATTGCTTCATAAATAAGATGGAGGGAAATGAAGTTCAGTGTAGAGGAAAGTGAAATTGGCATATTCATCCATCCTTAACAGCTGCAACATCAGATTTTATTAAGCTGAACCATCACAGATCTGAATATTTTCTATCTGTGGTGTACTATCTCCTTACATCATTTCAGCTGGAATGTTTTTTCCCAGAAGCCTTTTCACTCATTTAGCTACCATTAATGGATTATGTTGTAACCATTGCCTGAGATGTGATGTGAAATGATATGAATGAAATGTTATGGCATCGTGATGACAATTCACACATTCAAGTCATCGGTTGTGACAGGAATCACAATGATGAGTGCATACCACAGACGCTTTTTCCCCCCATAAGAGATGAAGTTGTGTGTCAGTCCAGTCTTCTAAGCTGATACTTGAACATTTAGGAATGGGATGCTTGTATAACATGTAGGGCTGGGGAGCTTGTATAAGGTTCATGTTTGATTCCCTGTCAGGTTTTGTAGCTCAATTTGGCAAAGCAGAATATGATGGCTCCTTACTGAAGACCAGTGTTTTGCTGAACATTGGACTCTAGTTTCAAATCCATGCTCAGCCATGGGAACTTGCTGGGTGACCTTGGGCAAGTCTTGCCATCTCAGTCTCAGAGGAGAGGAATGACAAACCTCCACTAAATAAATTTTGCCAAGAAAACTCTGTGATAGGTTTTCCTTAAAATCTCTATAGGCTGGAAATGACATGAAGGCACAGAAGCAACAAACATCCTAACTGGGTTTTTCTATTCTTGTCTGTATCTCATGAATTATGTCCTGCATAAATTGGAGAGAGACAAACATAGTTTAGGACCCTCACATTCCAGGGTGAACCATCCATCTATTGAACTGATATGGCCACACTCACATTTCCTTCATTAACATGCATAGCACAAGCTTCCAGGGAGACAGAAAGAATCAATATGCTGATGATGGACCTCAAAAGATGTATGGATCACTTGCCGAGTATAAACAAGCCAACATTTGTGGCTCTGAAGCATTTAAGGCAAGTGCCTCATTTAGAATCAATGGCATCATTAATCAGAATGTGGAAGGCATGGTTTTAAAATTATATATTGTTTCCCTTAATTAATTTCACTTATGAGATTCAAAGTGCTATTTTTCCCCTGTCAATGCAATAGAAGACAAAATGTAAGACATCTGTCCATTGTCCTAGTCCAAGAGGTTATGAAAGATTGTGACGCATAATTGGCTTAGACATAGCTACTATATAAAACTAAAACATAGTCCAGCCAACAATACTTAAATATTATTAAAGCTGAGATCCTACAGATACAATTTTAGGGAGTAAATACTGTGGAACTCAGTAGTAATAAATTTGTTCATAGGCTAAGGCTCCATACGATGCAATCATATGAACAATTCTTTGGAAGGATTATTCCATGGAATACAATCTCCTAAATGTAGTTTTTAGCCCCAACTCAACACACTGAGTCAATCCCTGAATAACAACTACAATAGAAAATGGCTTGAGAATATGATACCTGAGGAGTTGCCTATTGATGTATAGATGTGTCCGAAGTATCTAAACCTCTTCGGGGCTCATTCCCACTTACATTCAAACCGGTTTCCAATTCGCCTTCACTCCATGTTAGCAGATAGATTCTAAAAGGACTGCTGTTCCCACTAAGAAAGTGGATCTTTTTATTATCACCTTGTAATTGCTTCTTTTTTGGCACATTCATTGATTTTGCAGTCATCCCCACTAGTTTGTGCCACTTCAAAATGCATGTCAATTATCTGTGCATCATCAGTGATCTAAGCGGCAGCCTGGGCAGCCCGGCTTTCTATGTTTAAAAAAAATGGATCGAAGATTTGATTCATTGGTTTGGCAACTATTTGCCTCATTGATTGTAAAATCAATGAATCAATTCTTCCATCAATTTTATTTTTTTTAAAAAAATCATGCACAAAGGCAGCGCTGGAGGGGGGGATGGTGGATCTACCAAAAACTGAGGAGAGATGCTAAACACCCTCTGCCATTAGTCCCTCTTCTCCAGAATGATGTGATTCAGATCTGTCATTCCCACTAGTTGAACACGCTTCAGAATCAATTCTTTTCAAAAGAACCACTAGGAAACTAGTGTCTGGAAAAACCTCACGGGGGGGGGGTTTGCCTCGTTGGGTGGGGGAGAGAGAGAGAACAATCTTCTAGTTGCTTACTTGCAAGTGTAGCTTCACAAGAAATATGTATCAAAATTCAGTTTGCCCATCAAAAGCAACAATAAGTTTTTTAAAAAAAGAAATTCTGTTAATCTTGAAAGAAGATCATGTGGGGATCATAAGGAGAACTTTCATTGTGGCATAAACTGAAGGGAAGGAAGAGGGGGAGTACTGATGCTTGGTGGGTCTTTCACTCACTCATTCTATATGTATAAATAAAATAAAGGGGAGGGGAAAGGAAAGTAAAAAAATGTTGATACAAGGCAAACTCCTTGTGCACTCTTTCCACCATACAAAAAATACATGGGCCGGTTACAGACCGGCACTTAAGTGCGTATTCATCACGCACTAGGGTGAGGCGGCCCTTCCGCACGGCCGCCGCCATGAGTACGTGATGGCCGCGCCGCCTCTAGACGGGGCGGCGCGTCCATGACGTAGTAGCTCCGCATCAGGGCCCTTAGTGCGCCCTGGACACGGAGCAGGAAGGAGCTCCGTTTTGGAGCTCCTTCCGGGTTTAGTCCGCTGGGCGCAGCCATCAGACGGCTGCGCCCAGCGGACTAAATGAGAAAGGGGCCAAGCAGCCCCTTTCTCTGCTCCCCGCCACCGCGGGGTGTCCTTGGGGCTTGAAGCCCCAGGGACACCCCTTTTTCAGGCTGCGGGGAAGCGGCCTTTTGCCGCTTCCCCGCAGCCCGAAAAGCGGCGGATCGGGGCCTCAGCGGCTGCCGTTCTGGCCACTGAGGCCCCGCTCCGGCGGGGAAAGGGGCGGGGCCAGACCGCCCCAAATGGGCGGTCTGTAACCCGCCATACTGAATTTTAGTTCTGAAAGGGACATATCCTTTGAGTATTCCAGGTAGGTGATACAAGAAAGGTTATTTGGTTATTTGAGTTGATGCAAGAATATGTAAATTTGCATGCATAGTGGGAACCAAAATAAATAAATAAATAAAAGGTTCAGAACAGCTGTAGTGTGACTGAAAAATTCCCAATTCAGACAACACATGGCACTGGTTGAACATTCAAATAAACCATAAATTGAGTTCTCAGGGAGAAAGTGATGTGTCTATCCATGGTAAGTGCAGAGTTTAATAATTCAGTGTGGCACAAAATGGAGTTAAACCAAAATACTGCATGGTGAAGCTGCATAATTTTGTAAGTGTAGATCATATCTTGCTCACAACTCACACGCTATTGCTGATCATAACTTTTCTCTTCAACTTGCTTTACCAGGCATCAGCTGCATGAAGAGTACAAGGTTCATTCTGCCAGCGATTGGCACATGGGTGAATAATGCTTTCGTCAGCTTTGGGGGAGCGGAGGCCAGGCTAGTAGAACTTAAACAGTTAAATATACTTAACAAAGGCTGCATCTGTACTGCAGAAATAGTGCGGCATGACACCACTTTAATTACCATGGATGAATGATTTGAATTCTGGGATTTGTAGTTTATTGTGGCACCTGAGTTTTCTGACAGAGAAGACTAAATATTTCATAAAATTACAAATTCCAGATTTCCATAGCATTAAGTCCTAGCAGCTAAAGTGGTGTCAAATTGCATTATTTCTGCAGTGCACAAGTAGCCTAAGTAGCATGTAGATAACATTGGCCAAAGTTTTAAAACAAGCTCTTTTTTGTGATTAAATAAAATACCTGATTTTCAAGGCAGGCACTATCGTCATTCTGGGAAAGGAAATAATTTTGGTAGCAGATTCTGGAGGACAGCATCAGAAGTGCAGATATCCCCCAGCTATTCCTTCTTGACTGCCAGCAACTTCCCAATGCTTGACAGAGTTGTTTATGCTACACAGCTGCCTAAACTAGCCAGCTGCCTTAGGTATCCTGTCCCCAGTGCAGATGCAAGATTTAACTGGCAGACCAGACAGTTGCTCTACATTCATCTTGTCCTTTATCATGGACAGCAAAATGTCTTGGGCCAACCCTGCTAATTCTATTTAATAACCTCCTAGCTATAGTAATCTATTTAAGAATGGCTCCTGCCCTGATTTCTTGAAAACAAAATTTCATAGTATTACTTTGCTAGTATAAAGGATTTTTTTTCACTCACAGCACTAAGGAGTTTTCAAGGGGACTGTCATTTCTGTCAGGCTTTTTGTCAAGCAATGAATCATAATGACTATCTACCACTTGTACTGTGTTGTCCATCAGAAATGCAATTTGTCATTTTTCAACTCCACTGGAAGTGCATTCAGCAGTTTCTTTAAGT
This sequence comes from Sceloporus undulatus, assembly GCF_019175285.1. Classification (NCBI taxonomy): domain Eukaryota; kingdom Metazoa; phylum Chordata; class Lepidosauria; order Squamata; family Phrynosomatidae; genus Sceloporus; species Sceloporus undulatus. The sequence continues at coordinate 117,193,467 of NC_056524.1, forward strand.
CCACTTCTGTCATTGCTAAGCAACTGTTCTTTCTTTGATGCTATTACACTGGGAATATGGACAGCACAAATCCTATGGATGCATGTTTGATTTTTGTCCAGTTGTGACTTCTTCACATCTGCTCTACTGTTATCTTCTATTGTTCATTTTATTTTTTTCTTGTGGTTTTCTCTTTTCTTTTGTAGTTGCTAATTCTATGAAAATGTATTCAGACTTATTTGTGATATCAGTAAACAGAGAGAACACTTTAAAAGCATAGTTAGATTTCAAGATGAGAGAAAATCTTCAGACTTGATAAGACTATGGATCAACTAGAAAACAAGGCAAAACAAAACTGAATTTGGACTAAGTTTGGACTTTCCTCCACCTTGGAATAATGAGAGCACACACAGTTCTGGGATAAATAAAGGCCACAACTTTATTGGATTTTAAATTAAAACCCTTCAGAAAAGTCTTCCATATTGCAGAACATCAAGCAGCAGTTGCAGTCACAACCTGATTGTATCCTTTGCTTTTAAACAGCAATATAATCTTACACAATGCCCAGCTGTATGCCTGACCTACATTCCTTGGGGAAACCCAACAATTCTCATTCACCTACAAGTCCTAGGGCTTTAAGAAAAAGTGTTATCCATGCTGGCCAAAAAGATAGCGACTTTTTCAGACTTGAAGTGCTAGCTTGTAGAACTGACAGTCACTAAAACAGTTCATTGTTCAGCAATCATGATTTGATATTCTTCCATACTACCATTTAAATTCATGTGACTTGTTATTTAACATTGACCACATGGTCACATTTGACCTTCTGTACTCCACTAGGCTTCAGGGCTAAGATAGAGGGAAATCCCTGGCCACCTTTTCTTCAATGCACAAGTTAGGTGAATTGCAAAAGAATAAAGTGAAACCTTACCCTGAACCTCCAGTGTGGGTGGGCAGTTGGATCAAGCTTCAGCAGAAGATATCAACCCAGGGAAGAGTGGTTACATATATCTCCTTGGCTCCCCCTCTTTATAAAATGGCAATGCAACATAGCACTTCTACTCATACCCTGTCACTCATATGCCTTATCTCTTTCTGAAAAAGAGAAAAAGAGCAAAACACCCTTAGAAGATTATCACACTGGGGTAAGAAACGCTAGAAAAGTGCATTGCTACTGTCATTATTACACAATCGGGGAAAGCCTTTCCCATGATGTCGTCCACCTATCATTCTTGTAACGTCATGGAATCATCATGCCAGTGGAATGTCTCATTGACAATAAAAAGAGAATAGATTATGACACTACGCTCATTAAAACAGAGCTACACCACTTTAACTGCTCTGACTGCCTCGTGTTGCATTTTGGGGTTTGTAGTTGAGTGAGGACTGAGAGCTCTCTGGCTGGATATTCTAAATGCCCCTTCCTAAACCACAAGTCCCAGAATGCAACAGGAGGATAATCTCCTAAATTGGATCCCCAAGTCTCCCAGTGAGCCTGTTCTGCAGAATCAGTTCCTGTGCCACATTTGTGAGTCACAGGAGAGTTCCTCAGCAGTGAGAGAAAACCTATTTTTCTCTCTGCTAACATAACCCCTTCTACCAATGTGTGGAATATAAAAGTGCTTTTTTATTGCTTGTGAATCTTTAATGCTTCATTATGGAACTTTCAATTTATGTAAGGAAACAATGGGGACTATGGGGTAAAACAGACTGCCCCTTTGGAGTGACATCCTGCTCCCCGTTTCCTCACTGGATCAGGGCTGTGGCAACCGCACGTTGTGGCCCTGATCCAGTGCTTTGTCAGCACTAAAAATAACAGTAAAATGCTGCTCCTTTTAGCTCTGGCAAAAAGGTGCCCTTGCCATGGCAGCTTTTCAGGGTTTCTTTGGTGCAGTGCATATAAACGCTCTGCCAAAGAAATGGTGTGATACTGCCCACCATCTGATTGAGCATGTGGCATGTTGTTGGCTTCAGGGCAGAGTCAGGGCGTATGGTTGCCATGCCCACACTTTGCTCTGGTGCTAGTGTTTATTGCCAATGTGTTAAGCTCCTATATTTCACATTCTTCCTAATGGAAAAATAAGAGGAATCTTTAACCTGGTGTCTCAGATTTCAGTGGAACTTTTAGCTATCAGTCTTCCAGGGAAATGTTGGTTTTGGAAATGACAGGACTAACAGACACCAGTGTTAGCCTGAGCACTGAATCTGACAATCTGAATTCACTTTGGTGTAGCTCATGAATTTCTGAATTTGCCTTCAAAGGATCATTGATTCACATGTTTGTATGGGACCTTGTAGGATGTCAAGTCCAATCCTCTGTACAGTGAATGCACAGCTAGAGCATCACGAGCAGCACTATGGAGAGTATATCACTACTCTCAATCACTGTTTCCATTTTATGAAGATACAAGAAGAGCCATGTTAGATCAGACCAAAGTCCTGTCAAATACAACATTCTGTACACAGTGGCCAATCTGTTTGCTATGGGAAGTATTCCAACAAAATGTGAGTACAACATCATCTTCCATTTCACTGTTCCTGGAAAGTAATATGCAAATACATATTGCCTCTGATACTGGAAGATTCAAGTGCTCCTACCATTTAGAGATTGTTTCTCCAGTGTTCAACCAAAAACTGTTTTTGTGGTCTTTAAATCTAATGGAACATCAGATTTTTTTCTTTTTCAATTTATTAGATTTATATTTTGTCCTTTTCATTAAAAAATGTCCAGTGTATCTAAAAATAATAGAACCCACAATAAGCAACTAATACATGAACAAGTAAAATATTACAATGAAACCAGATTTACTTATTTTTTTAAAACAAAATTAAGTCATTTGCAAGATAATAATTAAAAATGCAGTACCAGAGAAATAACCAGCGCACTATGCTAAAAACAGAGTCACACGATTCTTGTAACTGGTCTCAGTCAATAGCCAGACTGTGTCATTCTGAACTGGATGAAGTTTCAAAGCAAACATAGCCTCACATAAACCATATTGCAATATCTAAATAAGATGTCACTAAAACATGTATCAGTATGGGTGCTCTAACACCTCCTGTCATGTACAGGATCAATTCAGTTCAGAAAAGCCAAGCTTCAGTAGTACAACAAAAAGCTTTTTTCAGATACTAAAGATGTTTACAGAAGATGTATGTTGCCAAGACTGAAGTAGCATTGGTTACACAGTTTACAAAAAACACATAGCAACTCAGTCTTTTAAGTGGCCTTCCACCACATTTATCCACAGTTCAAAACAATCTTGTTGCACTCAGTGTGATCTCTACTTCTCCCACACCTCCTTGTTAACCACTCCATGAATGGAAAACAACCAGCATCATCAATAGTACAGCACATTCCATCATTTAGTTTTGGAAATACTACCAGCACTTGTCACCCTAAAATGTGGAGGAACCGGGGGTCCCCACCAACAGTGACAACATCTCCCTGGTATTATTAGCTTAAAAGAAGGTCTGTGAGAGGAGGATAACTTCCATCTATGTATATCAGTACTCACTGCAGAGAGACTCTGGTTTCAATGAATGAGAGAGTTTTATTTAGAAATGTGCAAAGGTGCTTGGAAACACACAAAACAATTGCAGCCTTAAGAATGATACAAGGCTAAAGGAGGGAAAGTGTGAAAGGTTGGATACTGAGAAATCAGGAGTTAGGTGGGATGATAATTATGGGCCTTATCCTAATTTTTTCGTGGATTATTATTGTGTGCCTTCAAGACATTTCTGATTTGTAGTGACCCTAAGAGATTTTCTTTGTAAAACATGTCAGAGGACGTTTACCATTGCCTTATCCATTTTAAAAAGTAGTGGTCCAAACTGGACAGAGTAGAATATTGGCCCGAAACAGATGGGCCAAAAGGGCTGCCATTGGTCCAAGTTGGAGGCATGGCATTTACACGACACATGCCCTGAACAAGCCCACTCCAACCCTGAAGAGCTGGCAAAAAGGAACAAAAAACCACTCCTTTTTGATGGCCCAGTTCAGGACTACAGCGGCAGCCCAGATCAGGACCATGCACATACAGTTTCTGTAGCCCCACAGAAATCAGAGCAGGGGCAGCCTCTGACAGCTCCTTTTGCCCCATCTGCTTGAGGCCATTGTTTGCAGAATAAAGTGACAATGATGTGTCTAGTAAACTGGAAAGTATAGTTCTTATTAATTCAGCTAAAAATCATCTTAGCCTGTTTTGAGGCGTATAATACTACTGACTTAAGTCTCAGCTTCTCATCAACTGCAGTGCCAAGATCCTTTCTGTGTGTTCTGCTTCCTAATATCCTATGTTGAAATTCATGTTATTGGTAAAATACACACACACACACACACACACACACACACACACTTGTCTATAAGTTGATAAATTTATGCTCCAAAATTGACCCAAAATTCTGGGTTGACTAATATACAGGTCAATATTGTAATGATGATGATATCATCTCATTCAGTCACAAACACACACACACACACACCCCACACACATGCATCCTCCACACTTTCACTCCCTGCCTGGGAATGGGGTGCTGGAAACAAAGAGAGTGCATAGAGATTTTTATTTTTCAGGAGCAACAACTGATCCAGTCACAAACACACACACACACACACACCTTCCTCCGTGTTTGAGAATGGGTTGCTGGAAGCAGAGAGAGTACAGGGCAATTTTTATTACCATGGGAGCAACAGCTGATCCAGTTACCAACACACAGCTGTCACCTCACTTTTCCTAGTCATGCATGCACGCACACACGCACGCACGCACACACACACTTTTTTTTCCTCCCTGCCTTAGCTCCTTTTACGTTTGGCTCTCCCCCAACTAACTCTTCACCCGCTGCTAACCTTCTGTGGGAAGACAAGCTGGCCGCTGCAAGACAACTGCAGACAGGCCAACAGTAAAGAGCTTCTATGCTTGGGGGAGTCTACTGTAAAAGTAGGTTTCTTGGTGGGATAGAAGGGGCAGAGGGCACCTGTTACTGTTTAACCCCACTCCAAGGAAAAGTGGTAGCAACCAGGGCTCCTTGGTGCTTCTTCACTGCAGCAGAGAAACAGCCTCTGTTCACTGCCAGGGAAACACTGAAGAGCCACCATGGACTCGAAGACCCTCAAAGTTTTACCCTCAACTTATCCGCGGTCATACCAAAATCCATAACTTCGGCCCCAAAACTTGCCATCGACTTATACATAAGATCGACTAGTTGAATATATACGGTATATAAATTTCAAGCTGCCACTAGACATTTTATCTTCCTTCTTCTGAGGGCTGAGTCAAGAATGTAGAGAATTCTTTGGTGTATTGTCTATGGACTGAAATTTTAACTTTTTTCAAATTAAGAGACTTTCCAGTTACTGTGTGCAGCAAGCAGCTTCTCAACAAGCTTGCTTTTCCACATTACTGTATTTCAGAGAGTTATAGAAAAAGAAAAAGTACAGTTTATTATAATTTTTAAGGGAACTGAGATAGCTAGATTTAATAGTTTAGGCAGAAGTGATATTTAAGATATAGAAGTCAAATTAATGATGTTCTTGGAATCTTAAGTAAGTGGCTTCAGGTTTCTAGGTTACATTTTGGGGAGGCTTTATTACTTTTCTGAGGTTGTTTATTTATTTATTTACTGAATAAAAGAAGTGGCTGAACAGGTTATCAATCACTTTATTAAAGTGCTATTTTTAAGTCCTAACAGCTGACTGAAGTAGTTCAAGTACAATTTATCTGTAACAAGGCTTGATGTATTAAGTTTGTGGTTTGAAATATTTCCCTGTGCACTATTTCACAATACGTTTTTAAAATTATCTGTTCACATTTTTTAAAAAGTAATTCACTTCAGCTATTCCATCTGCAACAAAAGATATTTGAGAACACATATATTAAACTTGTTGCCTGTAGGGCCTTGAAATTATAATTTGTTATTAAACAAAGATAATTTACCTCCATTTTCTTAGTTGCTATATTATATTATTCTGACTTGCATTATCATTTTGGACAGAATAATCTTACCATACAATATATCTGAACATATATTGTGCTTTACTACTTCTTAATTTGGAAGCCAGTATCCAATGATATCACAGCACTAGTGGAAGTCTAATTCTAGACTGTGTGCAGTGAGTTTTCACTGCAGAGTCTTTGCCCTCTTCTTTCTAACCACACACATACATTAAATTATGGAATTCTCTTTAAAATAGACTATATCAGCTGCCCCTATCTTGTCTAGCCATTATTTATTTAATTTATTTATTATAGTATTTATACCCTGCTCTTCAGCTCTAAAGGCTATCAGAGCGGCTTACCATTATTGTTTTTAATTAGATGGTTCCCTGCTCTCAGGCTTACAATCTAAAAAGACATGACACAAAAGGAGAAGGGAATGGTGGTGGGGAAGGGGATCAGGTCCAGCAGTTCTTCTCTCCCTCTGAGGTTTGGGCCATGGCAGATGGACTGGAGGGAGGGGCTTCTCCTTGCTCTGGCTAGCCCTGATGGAGTTGGACTTGCTCTATCATTCCTTCCCAGGCCAGATGAAGCCAGATGCCATGGAGGGAGGGCTCTTCTTCTTAAATGTAGTCCAGTAGTACATGGATGTGATATCACTTGTAGAACATGAACATCCAATGAAACTCTGTTGTGTGTATTGTTAACTGCCTTTGAGTCAACTTCAACCTCATGAATGAGACATCTTCAAGGCCCCCTGCCCTCAACCATTCTGTTCAGGTCTTGCAGGCTCAGAACCGTGGTATTTTTCTCCAACTGCCCTCAGCATTTCCTAATGTTCAACAGTAAACTCACATTTGCAGTTTAGTCTTTGTGATAACTCTATTAGCTCACTATTTCCCCTCTATAATAGTATACCAGGGTTAAATCAGAATGTTTAGATTTATTTCGTAGCTTTCAGATAACCACCTGTTTCCATCCTATGGGTCCAAGGCACAATGATGTATGGGTTCCTATGCGTTATTAAACCAAGTTCAATTTATTCTAGTATTTAGTTTAATCAACCATTAAAGTTTACAAAGTAAAGTAGAGGAATGGGCCATGGCTGAGTGGCTTGTGTACAAAAATTTCCGGGTTGCATATAATGGTTTCCTAGTTTAGGACCTAGTGACATAATTCTTCAGTACATTTCTTTACAAAAGAAGCAATGAGTAAGTCCAACAATTTTCTTTCTGTTGTGAGAAAGTCTTTGAAAACTAAACAGTTTTTGAAAGTTATTTGCAATTCAGGACTTATTCTGTGCAAAAATCACATGTGATTGTTTTATGCATACACCAGCATTTTCTGTGTAGAAAACAGCATTTTCTGTGTGAAAAATAATATTTCAACACAGAAATACTAATTTCTGTTCAGAAATTTTTGCTTTTGCACAGAAAATTCTGTTTTCTATGCAAATCAATCATGTGTGAATGTCATACAAAATAAATCCCCAACTACAGCATTTTCTGCACAGAAACTAGCATTTTATATTATATTTTCTATGCAGAAATTAATATTTCTGTACTGAGATATTGTTTCCATACAGAAAATGTTGTGAATTTTCCACTATTCTTATGTAAATTTTATGCAGAATAAGTCCCAAACTGCAAATATGATCAGTCCAGGATTCTTTTTGGGTGTCTCACCTCTTTGGGAGGAAATCCCCCCCCCCAATTATTTGAATATTTTAAAATATTCTTGTCATCTCTATTAGTTCCTGAAATCATCAGATAGATCTGAAAAAGACTTGTGTTCATAAATCTGAGAACCATTACCAATCCCAGTAACCATATTAACCTTAAAAAACTAGTGTTCTGACTTAATATATGGCATCTTAATATGTTCTCAAAACTTAAGAAACTAATTTATCCTGATGCAGTCCACTAAGCCTTCCATCTTAGACATAGGAGCACAGGAATATAGATCTGATGTTTGTAATACTATTTGATATCTGATATGATAGATAACATTAAATGATAATTAGGTTTTGGTAGCTAATGGTTCATGAGACTCCATTTGACATTTGAAACCTGCTAGCGTTCATAATATCAGTACATCCCATTAATATTTCCTGGATCTCTTCTGAATGGAATCCTGATGGCAGTTTGCTTTTAAACATCTTGGTGTGGCTATTACATGCAAAATGTGATACAACAGATTGACTTGAAAACTTAATTTTATTTAATACTGAATTTTAGTACAAGTTCATTTTTTTCCTGTTTTAATCACACATTGAAACAGAAATGGAACAGAGAAGATTTAGGGGAAAAAACAAGTGTGAAACTGACCTGGATTGTAAATAGTAAGGTTTTTCCAGCATTAATCCTACTGTGATTTTCAGGGTGGACACTAGGTACTTCAACCATTTCAGATATATTTTAAATCCCAGGTTTCAGGAAAGTATGACCAAGTATCCCATTTTTAGATAATATAATATACACATAAACTAAATGGAACTTTGTTCTTTCCTCTCCTTTTAGCTTTCTATATCATCCATAAATATGTAACAGTACATCCAGCATTTCTGGAGATTAGGATATGGAGATATCTTCAACAAATACAAAATGAACAATTATAATGTTTATTTACTTATTTTTGAAAATAGATCATGGATCAAGAATAGCTAAACATATGAAAAGAACACACACAAAAAGATTTCCCTCAATTGCTTTAGTACTTATATTTTTTAAAAAATGGTGCTTCTTATCAAGGAATGAGTTGCTTGCACAGAACACTATAGAATTGCTCTAAGACAGGCATGAAAGAAATAAGTTACATTTAGCATAAACAGTACCACAGAGAGACTGCACAGCATGATTAATCCCATTTTGACATCCCAAAAGATATGAAATATGATCATAGCTCTTTCCTGTGAGAAATTAGTATCATAAGAATCTTGCTATAGTCTCTTTTCTCAGTGCTCCTAGAATGAAGAGGACAGCTTGCATATGTCCAATAGATCCTTTGTTTAATTGCCATCATCCACTCTTATGGAAATCTGGGAAATGTAGTTTTCTCAGACATTTAGCCTTCTCTTGTGACAGAGCTCTAGTGCCACAGCAAATTAAAATCCCCAGAATTCCATAGCATCGAGTCATGGCAATTAAAGTGGTGTCAAACTGAGTTATTTCTGTAGTGCAGATGCAGCCCAGGTCATCAAATAAATACCCAAGGGATCACTTATGCCTCATGTGTTTACATATCTCCAGCTGGGGGCTAGCCCAAGGCATTATAAAAAATAAGTTCTCAAAAATTAGGCAACTAAGAGGAGGAACAGATAGGCAAGAAAAAGCAGCTCAAACCTCCTTTGTTAGATGTATATATGCTGGATTGAAGGTATGCATTTTCCAGGCTAAATTAGAATATTCCGGGTTCCTTTTACTCCCGTTTTGAACCATGGAACATAGCTTCAATTTGGATTCTGCCTGCTTTGGAGGTGTGTGCCATCTAAACACCTCCCTTTAAAGCAGTTTGATACCACTTTATTTGGCCCATGTCACCCCAAAGTCTCTCTTGCACATAGACAATCTCTCTCCTGTAGTAGTTTCTTCTGCAGTAGGAAGATTTTCTTTGCTGTAAATAGCAGTGGCAGCTTCATTTATATAATTCTTCATACTGCCTAAGCAGTCTCTAAGCAGTTTACAACTGTAAGCTAATTGCCCTAACAAGCTGGGTACTCATTTTAGTGACCTTGGAAGGATGCCAAGCTGAATTGCCCCTGGCTGGGATTAATCTCACAACCTTGTGGTTTGTGAGTGAGCAGCTTCAGTACAGGCATTTATCCGCTGCACCACTAAGGCTCCTGTAAAATACTTACTACACCCATAAAACACCAATTAGTTTTGCTTTGTACCAATGGCTTCCCCTCTTGAGTACTGTCTGTTGAGATATGCTTATCCCAATCAGGCCCAACATCCAGTTCATATAGAAATCTCCTTGAATTCTCCTTTGCTTGGCACATGTCTTTCATACCTTTTCTCTGTGCTCTCGTGAACAGGGAGACCTGATTAATATTTTGCTTTGCTTCAACGAATGGAGAGCTGTTAGCCCAGGGTTTATAGATGGAAATATATGGTAATTTAATGACAGTTTGATTTGGTTAGGCTTCTGCCTACGCCCGCCAGTTGAAGTAATCATTTCAGATGCAGCATTGCTTATTAGAAAAGAGCGGATGAAGGGATTGACTCATTATAGAAAATTAACCAGTCCAATTAAGACAATTCCTCAGAGCTCCAAGTCATTGGAGGTCAGGCTCATGAAATGCTTTTAGGCAGCAGGTGTTTATGATCTTAAATAATTTAAGGAAACACTGACTATTTCCATAAGGTACATGACTGATTATTTTGATTATATAATGTTTGCTGCAAGGACGTAGAGTGGTAAATATTCAGGGGGAAGTTCAGTGATTCAATTAACCATACAGCTTCCATTAACATTAATAGAGGACTGCATGCTTGCTATTCTGCAAATTCTGCTGAATAGTCACCCTGAAGAGTTTAATTAGAAAACCTTTCAAGCTTGCAGTTAAATATCTGTCATACACTAGGTAGACAACAGCTGAAAAGAGAGGGTTGTGGATGCTGAGGCAGTACAACTGGTATAATACTAATCGACGAAGTTCGTACTTGTTTTTCTGTTATATGTTGTACAACTGATTGTGTATGTTGTAGATTGGATCATGAACTAGTATGGGGGAAAGAGCTCCAAAAAAGAAAAATGGAAAGGGAAAAGTAAAATGAAAATGAAAATTGGGGAAAAAGTATGCCCTGCAGCAGAGGACAATTCCAAAATGGTTGAATGAGAAAGGCAGCAGAAAGTGTAAATACCACTTAGCATTCACTCTGAGGGTAGCCTTCTGCTGATTTGACAGACAGGCGTAGCATTTACAATACCTGTTATGGACGCTCTGGTGAATGGAAATTGAAACTAAGCATGAGAATATAAACCTTGGCTTTGCTAAAAAGTCACAGTAGAGAATTTGTTTGGCCACGAAAGCTGCTTATTAAGGGGGAAGGATCCCTGGATGGGAAATGCTGCAATTCAAATTTGCACAGCATAGTCACATACAACATTTTGCATAATAAAAATTGGTATTTGTTGGGAATTAAGCCAGGTTTATATAAATATTGTCTTGTTTTGATTCATCATGAGGTAAACTGTGTGGAGGTTTAATTTTCATGAACAAGCTCCTGTTGTTGCAGCCAAATGGAACAGTGCCAAATGTTCACAACCATACAGCTGCTTCACAACCTCACTAAATGAAGAGGAAGCAGGCCAAATATATTATCACATTGTCAATTGTCCTATTTTTTAAAACAGATTTTCTCACCTTTATGGCACTTCATATCAGTTTTTAAAGCCAGAACGCTCACTAGGGCTAACTACAGGGAAAATATAATTCCCTTATTGAAACAGCTTCACTGAGTACTGGTTTATTTCCAGGCACAATTCAAAGTGCTGGTCATGATTTATAAAGATTAAATGAGTTTTTGTTTTTGTTTTAAAGAGTTTTAAAGAGTTTTAAATATTAATAATGTAATGTTTTTAATTGTTTGAATTGTTTAATTGTTTTTTGAAACTTTATAATTTTTAATGTTTTATACTATTTTAAGTTGGACTGTTTTAGATTTCTTAGCCGCCTTGAGTCCCTGTACTGGTAGGAATGTGGGATATTGATGAAAGGAATAATAATAATAATAATAATAATAATAATAATAATAATAATAAAGCAGCTTAGGTCCAGACTATCTGAATGACTGGGGGGCAAAGCAGACAGCCCAAAGGGGAGGCTTCAACCATCCCCTGACACAGCCAGATTAGGGCCATAGCAACTACAAGCCATGGCTCCAAATCTCTCCAGAATCTGTCTCAAATATGAGTGGCAAAGAGCTGCTTCTATTTGGGGTGGGTTGAAGCTACCCCATCACAGCTTCAGCAAGCTTTCAGCTGGATTGGGGGCATGTGGTATCTAAGGCCATGTCACAACAAAGCTGCCCAGCATGTAATTGCCGGCACAACTTCCAGGCGGCTTGAGGGATGGCATTTGTAAACGATTCCAAGACGCCTTAAAGATGGCTGAATCTGCCAGTCTGTTCTGGCCCTGTATCTCCCCACTGATTCAATAACTGTCAAAGGAAAAAAAATGGGTTTCAGATAGAGCCAAGATGGTCATCTATCTGTCTATCTATCTATCTATCTATCTATCTATCTATCTATCTATCTATCTATCTATCATCTGTCTATCATCTTATTTCATTTCTATGCCACCTTTCTCCAAGGAAGAAACCCAAGATGGCTTACAAGATAAAAACATTTCTAAAACTTTACAGTAAAATAAAAAAAAAAAACCAATTAAAATCATCTATTTAAAACAATATAAGTTAACATTAATACATAAAAAAGCTAAAAACATAACCCCCCCCCCAAATAACCCACCCGTTCAAGATTTTTAAAAAGCTTGTCTGAATAAAAACATTTTTACCAGAGGTTGGTAGCAGTCACTGAGAAGGGTCTCTTTTGTGTCCTCACCAAGCAAGCTTGTGATGGTGGTGGGACTGAGAGAAAGCCTTCCCCTGAAAATCTGGGGCTCTCATAGGTTCATATGGAGGGATACGGTTTCTCAAATGTAAAGATACAGTTTCTCCATGGCAGACCAAGATGGTTAAAGCTTTCCACAAGATCAGCAAGGGGGCATTCTAGGGATGTTATACTAGACATTTTAATACCTCTGAATTCTAAAATATACTGCAGAAATAATCCATTTTGAGGCCGCTTTAACTGCCCTGGTTCAGTACTAAGGAATCCAAGGAATTGTAGTTTATTGTGGCATCAGAGCTTTCTGACAGAGAAGGTTAAATGTCTCACAAAACTACAGTTCCAAGAATTCCCTAACATTGAGGCAGGACAGTTAAAGTGGTCTCAAACTGGATTATTTCTGCAGTGTGTTTTGGACTGGGGTCTAATTTTAGGATGTTACATTTCTCAGAATCCCAGCTGCTTTCAAACCTTTCTTCTTCCCAAGTTGTGGTGCATTCTTTCTTCTTCTGCCTATGAAGGAACTTGCACACACTTTCTGTATATGCTTTTCCTATTGTTTGCCTTTATTTTTTGCAGATTTTCTAATGCATGAATTCTGTCAGCCTTTTCCCATTGGATGAAGCGTGTTTGTGCATACTTTCACCTGTGTAAATCCATAGCCATTTGTATTTTTAAAGTGGACATATAGTTTTGTTTGTAGTTTTGTTTACCGAAGCACACTACCACCGTTGAAAAATGTTCCCAACGCAAGGCATGTTTTTGTTTCCAGAGTCACAGAAGGTGTGAAATAGATATTTTCAATAAACATCTCAACTCCTCAGGGGGGAAAATATATTTTTCACTTCTTTGTTGTTGCTGTGTGCCTTTAAGTCATTTCTGACTTATGCCAGCCCTAAAGACACCCTATCATGGTGTTTTTTTTACCATGATTTGTTCAGAGGAGGTTTGAAGGTTAAGCCATTTTTGAGATTCTCTTTTGTTATTCATGATGTTCTTCTGATTGTTGTTTACATTGAAAATCAGCATAGATGGTATAAATCAACATTCTGTCCAGCCCAACTTAAGCTTGTTTCATAGTTTCACTGATTTCTATGTCTGTCTATCACTATACCTACCACAATCTCTATGTAAGAAAATGAGTACAGAATTGTGTGCCATGTGTGTCTGTGTGTAGACTGCAGTGTGTCTGGAAACATCATTGCTGGGGGTGGAGGGCAAAGGAAAGGTTTTGATGCAACACTTTTCACAATTTCCTCAATTCTGAAAGATGAGTATATGTTAAAAAGTGGAAAGTGATGTGTGCATCCTGATTTGAAGGTATTTATAATGCTAACATAACCACAAAAAGAGACAAATGCCAGCCTATTAATTACTTCAAAAGCATAATTATTCTGCAGCAGATCCTAGAGATCTGTACTAGAGATAGAAGAAAGAGATCATTATTATAGTAAGGGCTATCTGGAATTCTTCCCAGATTTGAATCTTTTACTTCATGCATTGTAGTTTAGAATCCGATATAAAAGCTCTACCAACAACCAAATATAAAAGTCAACACCTTTAACGTTTCCCTTGATGGGGGAAAAAGGAGTGAGAAGCTAGACTCCTAAAATGAAAATATTCTGCGCATCTCACTGCTTCATAAAATAAAAATGGGGAAAGGGAAATATTTATGAACCAAGAAAAAGCTAAATGACTCGATTTATCTCCTGTCATTGTTTTATAATCCACAAGGCATTTCTAACAGTGTGATAAAAACTGTTAGATCAGCAACATCTATGGCAGTAACACACTGTGGAATATTATCACTGAAATGTGATGTTACTTTGGCTATATCCTGGTCAAACCTATTATCTTGTCAGACAAGAAGCATCCTATCATGAAGTTCAAAGTAGGTATAAAATCAGACTACCTAATCAATTTTGTTGAGGAGGAATCTTAAAAAAACAACAACCTCTTCTGCTCTTGAGGGCTGATGCAAAAGGAAGAATTAGATCTTTTTGGAGAATGTCCAAAAGCCGCATTGTCATCTTCATAAATCTATGGCTGAAAAGTGTTATTTTTCTTACCAACACTGTCATATTCAGATTCCTTAACTGTGTCTTGACCATGTTCAATTAGTACAACTCCACAGTCTCTCAAGTCTCTCTTTATCCCCCTTTCCTTTGAGGATGAGGTATGCATTTGTAGAGAGCTGCTGTTTCCATTATGTGTCAAGCATGTACCCCAATTCAAGTGGTATTCAGGAAGAAACTTGGAAATTTTGCACTCAATTTGCATACTTTATTCTGAATCTTTGAATCATCCAGAACAGTGGCAAAAATAGTATAGTAAGGTAACCTCAAACAAAAGTGTAGAAGAAAAGAAAGTGATACACTGTATCTGTGAATAGGAATCTAAAGGGTTCCATATTTTTATATAAAAATATCAAATGACGTGCACAAGCTATAAAAATGTATCTCCTATTTTTAATGATACAAAAATGACCACCTCACTCACACGTAGATATTTTTCATGACTAGGTGCTTCTTCAGTCTCAGAATCTCATCTGTTTCTAAACATTAGTACAAGTCTGTTTGTAGAGCACAAATTATTGTGCATGTGATGGGGAATATATCTGATGGTTATTGTTCACACAGTTGCACAGGTTTCCCACAGCTGCATGTGTAGCCATGGACAAGAGTTACTTTACAGTTGTCAGCTCTCACTGCTTACTAAACTTCTTCTTGGCTCTTGTTCTCTCTGTCTTCCTCTTTGTTGAGGTCCAAGGAAGAGAAACAATACACAGGCGGTTTACAGACCGCCAGATAGTACGTCATCAATACGTACTAGGGTTAGGAAGGGGCGGTGCTTCCGCACCCCCCCTAACCCTAGTACGTATTGAATACGTACAAGATGGCGGCGCCCTGTTCATACGGGCGCCGCCATCATTACGTATCGGACGCTGAGCGTCCGTACGCGTCGCGGGCGTTGTGATGTAGCGAGCGCGCCCCTGGCGCCTCGCTACGTCGCAAACGCGACTTAAAAAGAAGCTCCATTTTGGAGCTTCTTTTTCGGTCCGCGCGGGAGTCGGGCCGTGTGAAGGCTCCGGCTCCCCCGCGGACCTACTGGCGGCGGCGGCAGACCGCTGCAAAGTGGCGGTCTGTACCCCGCCACAGATCCACTGCAACATTATAATTTTTTTTCATGCATATGTGTCACATGGAATTGGGAGAAGATAGGACAGTATGCTTGCTATCCAATACTATCACAAAGTAAGGCAACACTTCCAAGATCTATCTTTTACTCTTATATCAGAGGTTGAAAAAGTGTGGCCTGCAGGCTATATACAGCTTTCAGTCCCCTACCCTCAGGAACACGCGCAGGCTCATGGTTTTTGGTAACGTTTGCCAGCAAATGCTGTAGAGAACCTGAAAAAACAACCCTAAATATGTGATGGCATGCTTCTTCTTCCACAACCCCATCCTATAAAATCAGTCCCGACACAAACCAAAATTGATGTGATGTCACTTCTATTTTGCCAATAACATACTGGTACAGCTTGCCAAGCAGGTGTGAGTGGGTGAAAACTGATCACTGAGCCCTGTTTATTTGCCCACCCCTTCTTAGATGGATCTAAATTAAAAGAAACAAAACAAAATGGTTGGAAGTTACTTCCTGGCTCACTTTTGTTAATATACTACCACTATTCAAGAGTCCCTACAATATTTGACCATCTTTGCTTTGCTATATAATACAATCTAGGCTAAGGCATATTGTAATGTATAAACAAGCAGACTATTCCTCCCACTCCAGGGGTCATCTGTTGATTTGGAGCATGAGGGTGTCAATATTTTAGTCATTTCACCTTTCCTTCATGTTTTTCTTGATGATGGTGATTTCACTTAATTAGGACTGATTGAAAAGAAATGCTACTTTCAGTACTCTCTCTGTCTCTCTGTGAAGTGCTGTGTTCACCTGACTATGTTTTGTCTTTATTGTCTCACGAAAGAAACCTCATCAACTTGTTTGGTATATGGTTCTTTTTCTGGAAAATACTCCCTTGTGTGGCATTTTGTTGTAATGCAGAATACAAGTTAAGAAGAAAGGGTGAGGTAAGTAGAATTCACAGAAGTTAGTTGTTTCAAACATCAGAGAATTTAATTTAATAATCAAACTTCATACTTTCTTAGATGTCAGTTTTTTCTCAACCTGCACAATTTAATTTACAGACACTTCTCTTACTTCAAAATATAATTTGCCTTGCTGTTTGTGTGGAGCTGTCTTCAGTGTCTTAAAGTGAAATTGTGCAAGACCCAAGAGCTAATCCATGGAAGATGGTGCCAACATTCTATTCAATATAAGGTTAACAGGCTGATACAAGGTTAGCAGTTTGAAATTAAATTCTGCTTATCTGTTACATGCCATCTTGGTAGCAAATGAACACATCTTCAACAGGCATTTATCAGTAATTAATTTTTTGGTTTCAGCCCTGATGGCTTCAACCAGTATCTCAAATTGAACTATTCATTATGTATCATAACATAGAAAACAACGACTCATTAATGAAATTATTCTCTTGTGCAAATTGTATTTATGATAAATGTGGAAGGAAAAGAGGGGTAAAGAAAGAAGGAATGCAGCACTACTTTTAAGACTGATTTATTTAACCACGAGACTCCATGGCTAAGACCTACCACCTGAGAAATCGGTATCACAATTTTTTTTGAAGGTTTATGGTTTATTTACAGTTTAGATCCACAAAATTTGAATTTGAATTCCACAAAAGCTCATGCTTAAAAAGACAAAAACAAATAGTTATTCTTAAAGGTACTCCAAAATTCCTTCCTCTCTTTTTGTTTTGTTTTGTTTTATGCTATAGGATAATATTATGATTATCTGTTTGTAACTTTTGAGAATTAATATTGTGATAGGAAGTTTATAATCTATAACCTTGACAAAATTAGTGCTCATAGCCAGTGGTGGATCAAGAAGCAATACATGGGCCACTTGGAATCAATAGGTACAGTGTTATAGGCCAGGCATATTCAGCTGCCAATTTTTTGGCCTGCTCATATAACTTTAAAGAACAGAATTTAATTTAGTATCACATATAGAGATTAAGATAAATGATGCAATAACATATATGAGCAATTAGATCTGTGAGGGTGTGGGTCTATTATTCAGAATCCTTAATACTACCATCACTTCCAGTCTGGGATACATGCCAGATGATCTGGAATGTTAATAAAATAAGAAATGCCTTCTCACATGTAATAAAGAATGAACCTCCTTGAAGGTGCTTAGGCTAGTGCAATAATGGCCCCATACAGACAGGCCAAAATAAAGCTGCTTTGGATAATTTTGGAGGTATGTTGTTTAAATGATGCATGCATCCTAAGAATCCAGAAGCTGCGCCAAAGCCACGATCCAGTCTTAAGGACAGGAGCATAGCTTTGGTGCAGTGTCTGGACTCTAAGGACACATGCATCTTTTAAACAGCATACCTCCAAAGTGAAGAACCGAAGCAGCTTTATTTGGGCAGTCTGTAAGGGGCCAATGAAAACTTCTACTGGGTTCTAGATGGGATTATAGATAAAATATGTGTTTTAACTGGAATGAGTTAAGCAGGTGGTAGTAAAAGACCAGGTGTGATTTATTTTGATTAGACAGTTGACAAGCTGAGTGGGCAAAAGAGATAAAACAAAATCTAGACGTAGCTCTTATCAGGCTGCTCTTTATTATTTTCAATGGGGCTTGAGCATACGCGCTATTTACCTTACATGTGTGTGGGGGTCCAGAACGGATCCCCCGCATAAGGCAAGGGTGTACTGTAGTGTGTGTGTGTGTGTTTGGGGGGGGGGGTCTGAACAACCTGATTTTGCCACAACGTCTCTTAGAAATTGTGGAAAACTAGGGCTATTTTACCCT
This sequence comes from Sceloporus undulatus, assembly GCF_019175285.1. Lineage (NCBI taxonomy): Eukaryota > Metazoa > Chordata > Lepidosauria > Squamata > Phrynosomatidae > Sceloporus > Sceloporus undulatus. The sequence goes on from NC_056524.1 coordinate 117,211,868, forward strand.
GGCAAACAGGCTCTTTATCCCCAGGTGCCATGGGGGGGTTGAACCTGTATCATTTGACTAGATAACATGAGACCAGGGGGAAGACAGGCCTTTTGGCCCATGCAGCCAACTTCTAGGTCTCTTTCAGCAGCTGTTGAAGCCACATACAAGTCTCCCCCCAATAATTTTGGGCTGACTATGGGGTGATTTTGTGCCCCTCAAAATGCCCAAAACTCATAAAAAGCCTTACTAATGTGGTTGTTTCATTTCCCCAACCCTCAGAGCCCCCAAACAAAAAAATGTTCCCCGAAGCAAAAAAATATATTCTTCCTCAAGTTACTCCCAAATGGTTTATGGAAGTGACCTGTAACAGGGAAGTGTCTCTTTCTAGACGTACACCCCCTCAGACCTTTTTCTGTCCCACATGCTTTAAGGCTAGTTCTCCTGATCTAGGAGTTGAAGAAGAAACTGCATATCAAAATGACAGACAGTGGAAGATTAAACATATTCATTTCTGTTGAAAATGCCTCATTGCTTCCATATTATACATTAGAGAAAAACATAGGTTTGTAAGACCCATATTTGCTGATGAATATCTAGTTCTGGCTAAAGGATACCTGTGTTGGACAAGAAGTTAAACATATTATTCTCAGGCCCATTTCTATACCCCCCCCCCCCCCCAATGTTTACAATTGTCAGTTCAAATCTTCCTAACTGTGATGTGGTAACTCTAAGAGTGGTTCTCCTGATGATTTGAATACAGAAGAAATTAGTTGCACTTTAGTTCCATAACAGCAACAGATCAAAAGGAACAAAGTAACCATACGTAACTTGCATTCTATTGATTTGGATGCAAAGTAATTAAAAGTCCCATTAATTGTAACAGGACTACAATAGGACCAGCTTCCTCTGGATCCAGGTGAAATATTAAATTGAGATATCTAGGACATGCCTCCCCCCACAAAAACAAGGCCTATAGAGAGCCAGCATGATTTGGTTTGAGCATTGGACAAAGATTCATGGAGACGAGAACTTTTGCCCAGAAAACCTTTGACTGATTTGCTTTAGGGTCACCATGTCAGAAATGACCTGAAGACACACAACAAAAATAAGAACAGGGACTGTAGGATAAGGAACATTTTTGTGCAAACTGCATATAAATCAGTGAGAGAGGTGAGAAAGGAGACAGTCTATGGAACTTCAGTGAATATTGTGGTTTTTGTCTCTTTATCTAGTTCCCATTCACTGCATTCAGAGGAATGGTTAATCAGTACATAGTGCATTACAATACAGGGTCAAGTGAATTGAGAGGGGCTTCTGTTCCTCTTAATTCTTCATACATTTCATTGAGAAATGACCTATATAGATCCGATGTTTTGCTGTGATTTTGAAACAAGTAATTCTTCTAACACATTTCATTTTAAATTTCACACAAGGAGAAAGAAGTGTTCGACAGGGAAATGGTTTTGAGAAACAAATGAACTCAACTAACTGCAGATGGAGCATTTACTTGATGAGTAAATGCTAGCTTGCAACACTTCAAACCAGCAGATGGATGAAAGCACAGCATAAGCCTGACAGTGCAATATACCTTGTGCTCAAGCTGAGAATCATTAAGAGGCTTTATAACATTCCTTTTGATGCTTATATTACAGCACTTTGGGAGGGTTTATCTCCTCCATCAAGCTCACCCCCTCATTTTGGTTTTTTTACTATGATATTATGTGAGTGGCTAAAGGATTTGATCTATGGGTTTTCATACAAATAAGTGCTCTTAGCTATTGTCTCTTTTGCATATCACATTTTTTTTCATTCATTGATGATCCACACTTGAGCATTTTAGTGTTACTTCTACATCAATCACTTTAGCATGGATTTGTCCTATTTTTTCCTTTATTCAAGAAGAAATATGTTATGAGATGGAGTGAATATCTATATCTATATCTATATATGATGGGATAGGGTGGGTTGGAGAGTGGAGACAGTATCCTGTGCCACACCAATTGTTGTTGTTGCTTTTATAGATGCTTTGCGTGGAAAAATTGAGTCGTCTGGCATCTTATCAAGGTGGCTGGACCTAGTGTGTAGTCTGTAGGAAGCATCCTTCTTGCATTCTTTGGTATAGAGTCCATGTAGTCTCCAAGAGGGACAACATAACAGCTCCAGTTCTAAGGTTTCATCTGCATTCAGTGGAAGTAGAAAATGGCAGTGTGTACAGGACCCAGATTAAGCTCAAAGACCAATGAACATTTTTTGACATGAAGTAGAGTTGTATGACTGACAGATCTATTTTCTATCTATCTCCGATATATGTACAGTGCGCCCGCGTATATGTGGCTTCCTGCTGCATCCACACTACATACGCAGAAGTTATGCGACAATATAAACAATGGTGCCTGCGCCCATGGCACACGCACTGCACTGCCATGGCATGCATGTGCCCCATTGTTTCCTATGGGGCGTGGACATATGCAGATTTGCCCTCATGCGGGGAACGGATCTCCCATGTAAGGGAAGGGCCCACTGTACTATGATATGGGATGAGGGTTGCAACTCTGATAAGTCTCATTATTCCATCAACAGGAAACTACTCCTGAGATGTAGTGTTATTTTTGGTTAATAGTCCACTCAGATTTGATAGTAGCAGGTCAAGTTCCCAAATTCTTTGCTTCTATTCCTTATGGATATGGTTTATTGCTGCAGCACCACAACTTATGTTAGTGGAACCAATTTTAAGAGTGCTGTCAGGCAAAATCTACATCTTTTAAGAAATAATATCATTAGTTGGTGCATCTATTTGGCAAAACATTTGGTTGCATTTCTTCTGCTCTGTTCTGTAGTTAACAACTTTCTTTCACCTTTTGTTAATTCAACTTCTATTGCTCTTTTAAGTCAACTTGGAATTGACTGCCATCTTCTGCCTAGATCCTTATCCATTCCATTATTTGAAGAGAAATTGTTGCTCCAGTTTGGAATGCAGTGGGTGAAGAAAGGTGAAGGAATCACGGGAATTGTCACTTACCCTTTGCCCTTTTATAATGACTAGCCAATTCCAATTCATAATCACTAGTCCAATTCTCTATGCTTCAGAGAAATTTTGAAAACTCAATCTCCAGGTTTATTTCTAGATATCCAGGTAGAAGCCTCAAGTAGAGATAGTAAAACCTTGGCTTCTAAATTGATTATAATTGGTCAAAACTACTGGAGTGAAGGATTTGAAGACATATATTTTGCCTTCGCAAAATAGAGCCAGACAAAATGTCAACCAAGACATTAGGCTTTGTCTTTTGGACTGATCTTATCCAGTTCAGAATTATAAATTGTCTCCCATGCCTCTGCATGGGAGATGACACCCATAATTATGCAAAGGATATGACACTTTATAAATTTGAAACAGAGCCTTTATTACTTAATATTTGACAGTTGATGGGACAAACTAAGCTTGAAATTGTAGCCTTCTTCCAGATATCCCTTGAGCAACTTAGGTACCTTGCTGCATCTTGGGTCATTGATGTACCAGGATCTATACACAATTAAATAACACAGGGGAAATTAGCCAGAGGTTAATGTTTTTAAGTCTCATTGATTTCTACAGTAAAGAGTTGCATATGAGATCAAAGTGATTTAAAAGTGCAAACCATTTGCTTGTAATCTAAAATTTGAAATAATAATAATAATAATAATAATTTATTTATTTGTATCACACCTCTTTGGGATAGATTGTGACAGAAACTGTATTCTGTATGTATGTATTTATATGTTTCTGCTTATCTTTCATAGATGATTTGGGAACATTTTGTAGACTAAATACAACAATCAAAATGAAGTAGGATACCTGTGTTTTAGAGTCTACATCTGAAGGTAGAGTGTTTGCAGGAATAACATATTAATTTACATATAAAAAATGTGGCTTAGAAAAAATAAATAAATGAAGCAATCAGAAACAGACTTCCTAAATGGCAAAACTGTAATCAGAAACAATCTTTCTAAACTCTCAAATCAGAGAAACATTAATCACAGTCTCTGGTACTCTTGTCCCCTTAATTGTATGGTAAAAAAAAAGTGTGGATCAGCTATTGCTTCCGATTCTTTGGGATTTTATGCTGATTTTTATCTTGTACAGTAAAAGTTCACTCATCGAATGTTCATCGAATTCATCTTTATAAGGTACTTTACAAGTGAAGTGTCTGGTATTTAGCCAAACAATGTATCACGATATCATCTCTATATGGGGATTCAATGCACTGAGTGCAAGACAGAAGAAAGGCAAGGAGTAAGTGAATATCATCAGGTCAGGGCAGATGATCCATCATCTCCATATAAAAGCATTCCTTTAGTGCTTAATGGTCTGCTTTGTAAAATAAGCAAGCCTCACTTTATTTGTTATTTGCTGGCAGTTGACTCTGTCAACAATGAAGCAGGATGAAAATTGTGTGCCATAATGGCATCCTTCGATGGTCAATAGCCTGAGATAAGGAAGTGCAAAAGACCCTAGAACAATATGGCAGCCTGTGACATGGGGTTGGCTTTCTGGTATTGTCTGAATCCCCTTATACATTAGGTTTTTTGGCTTGAACTGCTTGCAGTTTCATCTCAACAGTGGATTTTATGGTGTATGTAGTATAAAATCTGTACCCAATTAGTAGGACTCATACAGTACCTGACAATTTATACATTCATTTCCTGCTTAGAGGTACACCAAAAACAAAGTAAAACAAAAAAGGAATAGTTGTTTCCAAACTGTAATTTCTTGCTTTGTATATATAGGGAATGCAAATTTCACTATATCTAAAGTGAATATGTCATTCATCTCACAGTACTGTATTACTTGTGCCATGCCAACATGTCATATTGATGCCACAGGGCTGACATTCTTGACATATTGAAGATTCATATGCTTCAGTGCATGATTTTCATGTTCTTGACCTGCTACAATCTATTAGTGCAGTGATGTTATTTCAGGAAGTTATTTTGCAAAGAGTATTGAAAATTTACTTAAGCTTTTCAGAGGCATGCCTCAGGACAGACGGTATCTCTCTGTGCACTAAGTTTTACTTAGCTAGTTATACAGAGTGCATGTTCTTCAAATGCTGTAAGAAGGGAAAAAAACAATTCCTGTGCTAAAAAGGATTATTATTCAAAAATTATATTTGCTTTCATTGATGCAAATTTAACTTGTACAACAGGCTTCTTACAATTGAAAGAGCATAGAATCTTTGCAAAAAATGTTCACAGTTAATTGCTTCAATATTTCTGTAACTTGATATTAATTCATGCCACATGGATATGGTGTGAATTCCACTTTGAAGTCAAAACCAATTATTCATATTTGCACTTTGACGTCATTAGATTTGAACTAATTAAACTCAGCCAAGAATATTCACTTATTTGGATGTAATTAAAATCTCATTAATTGAAACAAAACCCTCTAATTTTACTTAAGAGAAAATAGTGTGCCAGGCATAATTCTGACACATGGCTGCAATGTCATCAGTCTATTAATGGTGTCAAATATGCAGTTTTTGATAGAAGAAAATGTGTATTGGAAAAGATTAACCCCAGTAATCCCTACGTTAAGTGGCTGTGGAATTTTATTTCTAAGTAATAGAGTTAGAAAGCATCATTGAACATGAACAATACAAGTGCTTGTCCAAGCCCTAATGCATTTTGTTAGTATTCTCTTCTTTAGAAAAGATGAAGTCTCAGTTCTGACCTTTGACAACATACTAAGGTGTATTATACTTTTAAAAAAAATGCAAAAAAAGCTTATGTACATGTGGACTCCTTATGTACATATAAGGCAAATGCAGCCCAATTTAGACAGAATTCTAAAGTTTGGTCACAATTCAACTTCATGAATGTCCTCACAGTCATCATTATCAGGTTTAGTTTATCTCTGTATTTGTCCCTCTCCCAGCCATTTTAAGTTCAACACCATCCACTTTTTAAAAAATAATCCACAAAGAAATGTTCATGTATCTGTGCACACATTTTTCTGAGAAATACATACTTTGCATGCTCTTTTCTGCAAGCTATTTGCTGGAACATAATTATATGTAGTATCTTCCCATATGTGTGTGTGTGTGCACCTTACACTAATGTAAACATTTTCTTTTCAGTCAGTCATATTTCGTCATGGTCCACAGACCCAAAAATTTGGCATTCAGTCAAAATATTGCATGCCATTCCCACCAGGAGGTCAAGATCATGGTGGTAGCTTCTTTTAAACTGTTGCAGCCCTATTTTAGTTGGTTTTATTGGTTGTTTTAGTAAACCAGAAAATCTGCTACAGTATTTATAGTTTTATCATTTTATATTTTTAAAATGTTTGGTTCAGGAAACTGCATAGTAAATCAAAGAGGTCTAACTAATGAAGTGTTTCAGTTCTCAAATTCATCTGGAAGATGCAAAAATGGTAATTTGTTTTCAAGACGAGAAGTAAATGTTTTTTCCCCTTGTCCCTATCCTGGAAGAGTCTGTCATCTCAGTACTCCTTCCTCAGGAAGTTGTTGTGATATCAACCAGTTACAGGAAAAGATAAGGGTATTGGAACCTGTGTCAGAGGTGTCCCCAAATCTTCATGGTTAGCTCTCCTTTACTTACCAGATATTACAATTGGTTGTGCAGGGATCTGAATGCAGGCATCATCCAGTTTCAACTTTGTTTACACCTCATAACATTGCCTTTCTACCATTAGACCATATGTTTAGCACATTTATTACAAATTATCTGCCACCTCAGAGTTATCGTGTTTCTCATTGATATCCTTACTGGTGTCCTAAGCTAAAATGTAAGTTTAATGGTTAACATAAATAGTTTTAAGAATTTTCTGTAGTAATGTTGCCATAAAACATGAATGGAGCTCAACTAACAGCAAGACCAGTATAATATGTTTTGGGGAAATAGTACAAAGCCAAGGGCAAGCCTATAATATTGTTAGACACTCTTGTCTTTGCTGTGTTTCATTGTGACCTTACACTGAGCCTAAAGTAGCCACTTGATGGTTTGCTCATTACAGCAAGTTCAAGAGGTAGTGGCTTTCAGAGGTTTTATTTTACTTGACAGTACACACATGACACCATGATACCAGCAGGAAATAATACAGTGGATCCTTGTTATACGCTGGAGTTTGGTTCCAAGATCCCCCGTGAATAACAAAATCTGTGTATGCTCAAGTCCCATTAAGTATAATGACATAGCAAAATGGTGTCCCTAATAAAAAATGGAACATCAAGGTAAATTTATACTTTTTTGGAACATTTTCAAACCGTGTATGTTTGAATCCGTGTATAAAAAATCCGTGTATAAGAAGGGCCAACTGTAAGACTTGGAAGAACTACTAAGGAAAATCAAAGAATAAAGTACAAAAGCAGGTTTAACATTGAACATTAAGAAAACTAATATAATGACCATGGAGGATATTCACATATTCAATATGTATGATGAAGAAACTGAAATAGTCAAAGACTTCCCATATCTTGAATCTGTCATTGACCAGAACAGATACTGTAGTCAGGAAATCAGGAGACGACTAGGATATGAAGGGCAGCTATGAAAGAACCAGACAAGATCCTAAATTGCAAAAATATACAATTGAACACTAAAGTAAGGAATGTTCATGCCATCATATTGCCTGTCATGTATTGGTGTGAGAACTGGGTGGTGAAGAAAGAGGATAGAAAGAAGGGATGTCATATTGAGGAGGGAACAAGCTTGTTTTCTGCTGCTCCAGAGAACAGGACCTGCAACAGTGGATGCAAGCTACAGGAAAAGAGATTCCACCTCAACCTTAGGAGGAACTTCCTGACAGTAAGGGATGTTCAACAGTGGAACAAACTCCCTTGGAGTGTAGTGGAGTCTCTTTCCTTAGAGGTCTTTAAACAGAGGCTGGAATGCCAGCTGTCCGGGATGCTTTGATTGTGAGTTCCTGCATGGCAGGGGATTGGACTGGATGGCCCTTGTGGTCTCTTCCAACTCTATGATTCTATGATTCTAAATCATTTGAGATGTAGTGCTGGAGAAAAGTTCTGTGGATATCATGAATGGCTAAAAAGACAAACAATTGGGTACAAGAGCGAATCAGATCTGAACTTTCCCAAGAAACCAAATGACTAATTTGAGACTGTCATACTTTGACCACACCATAAGAAGACATGATTCACTAGAAAAGATAATAAGAGGAAAGACAGAGGACAGCAGAAAGAGGGAAAGGCCACACACCACATGGATAGACTAAATCAGAGAGGTCAGAGCCCTGAGTCTGTAGGAACTGAGCAGTGTTGTTGAGGATAGAATGTCTTGGAGATGCCTCATTCACAGGTCACCAGAAGTTGAAGTTGAGTTCAGGGCAGTTAACAACAATGAACAATACTAAACAATAGCAAAAAACATTATTAATGCCACATCCTAATAGATAGGATAACACTGACAGTTTTCAACATATACTTTAAATATGGTATCTGGATGGTAAATAGGTAGGTGAATTTAGCAGAAGTTATTTAACCATATGATTCTATATATCATACTCATCCTTCTTTTGTCAAATTTCTTTAGGCTATTACATTTTCCTCCCCTTTTTGTTTTAGATATAATTTCATGATAGCAGACTGCGGTGAGTGACTATAAAAAGAGAGGAGCAAGTCAGAGTCAAGAGAGAGTGTGTAAGTTTTAAGAGTTAGTTCAGAACGGTTCTGTTCTGAGAGTTGTCACTTTAGGCCGATTTACCTTAGCAGAATTCATAGTTCTGTTAAAGGGGAAGAGTTAGATGTATAAGATAATAAGTTTAAAGGAAGCAATAATCAGTTTACTTTTAAAAGTGTTCAGTGAGGGAACTGAATAAGAAATAACTTGTAACAATATTGTGACAACTGTAACCATATGAGTTGTGAAATAATCTTGGAATACAGTCTTAATACATAAATAAAGTTAATGTTTATTTGTTTCCAAAAGGGTATTGGCCTCAGTGAATTTTTAACAACAACATCACAGACAACATGCTACCAAAGATAAAATTGTGATAGGAGGAGGACACTGGGACCTCAACCCTAATTCATTTAAAGGAAAGTGTATTAAGGGTAGAAGTGGGTCAAGTGTAAAGGACCCAGAGATCTTCAGATGTTTATGAGGGGGAAAATAGCCTCAAAGTGTTGACAGGAAGACTGCTTTGGTCACACACCATCTTCCTCCACCGTGTAGTTAATACTGATGGACTGTTTAGAGCAATGCACTGGATTTACTGCTTCTAGGGGAAAGCTTCTTCCATGCACTAACTCTCTGTAAGATCTTGGACTGAAGGTTTTAAAAATGGAAAAGTAACCAAACTGAAAATTCAGTTGAGGATAAGCACAAGGACAAGGACAAAAATAGCAGTACAAACTAACAGAATAATCTATATTTAATGTAAGCTGTTTTGAAAAGTAAAAGGGAGGGGAGGGCACAGGACACCTGGCTGAATGAAACTACATGTAAAAGGGATTTAGGAGTCCAAGTAGACCACAAGTTGAACATGAGTCAACAGTGTGATGCAGCAGCTAAAAAGGTCAATGCAATTTTAGGCTGCATCAATAAAAGTATAGTGTCTAGATCAAGGGAAGTATTAGTGCCACTCTATTCTGCTTTGGTCATGCCCCACCTGGAATATTGTGTCCAGTTCTGGGCATCACAATTTAAAAAGGATGTTGAGAAACTGGAGCATGTCCAAAAGAAGGCGACTAAAATGGTGAAAGGTCTGGAAACCATGTCCTATGAGGAACGACTCAGGGAGCTGGGGATGTTTAGTCTGGAGAAGAAAAGGTTAAGAGGTGATATGATAGCCCTGTTTAAATATTTGAAAGGATGTCATATTGAGGAGGGAGCAAGCTTGTTTTCTGCTGCTCCAGAGACTAGGACCCAGAGCAATGGATGCAGGCTCCAGGAAAAGAGATTCCACCTCAACATTAGGAGGAACTTCCTGACAGTAACGGCTGTTCGACAGTGAAACACACTCCCTCGGAGTGTAGTGGAGTCTCCTTCCTTAGAGGTCTTTAAACAGAGGCTGATCTGTCGGGGATGCTTTGATTGAGATTTCCTGCATGGAGGGGTGGTTGGACTGGATGGCCCTTGTGGTCTCTTCCACCTCTATGATTCTAGGTGCTCAAATCCTACTCTTGACCAACATAAGGGAGCGAGAGGTGTAGCTAAGCTGAAGGAACTACAGACTGAAACATTCATGGATTTTCTCACCCTCAGACTTGAAGAAGAGTATAGAATGGCTGGACTGCAGAGCACCATAAGGCAGGGAAGCTGGTTGTTCTCCTTGGGGTCTCTCAATCAGGAATCTTTATGCAAGTGTGTGTCTGTGTCTATTGCTTTGTCTCTTTGCCTATATTTGACCTTTTTCTTAAAATTTAGGGGTGGTCTTCTATAACGAATGGTGGGACAAAACATAACCCCAGTGTTATTCTGTGGAGGGTTCAAAAACAAAACCATCCCCTTAAAGTCATGAATGGAAAAGCTTATACAAAAGTCAGTTGCAGACTTGCCCTCTGGGCACTGATAATAACTCTTAGAGGGCCTGAGTGTGTGTGATAATAATGGAGATGCATACCTGACACAAAACCAATTAAGTCTAGACAGTTACCCTCTTTTAAGTCCAGATAGGGCTCTTGCAACATCTCTGGAAATTGCATGGTACCCCAGAATGGGAGGAGAGTACCAGACTGAGCCAGTTTAGCAGTCTCCATTCAATGGAGGTAAACAAGACAGTTTAGTACTGATTGCTCTCATCAATGAAAGCATTTCATTGTCAGCAGGAGAAGAAGGGCATGAGGGTTGGCTTCCCCAAGGTATCCAAGCTCTTTTGCCCGACCCTTCAGCATACTGTTTTACAAGATTTGCAGACTCTGGCAAGAAGCAACTCCCTGCCTTATGCATCAAAGTCTAAAATGTATGTTTATTTAGCATAACTCATAACAGGACAGATTTCATTTCGGGCTGCGACAGAGTTTAGCTTGATTATACCTGAAATTACTTACATTTGCTGTGTTCAGGGGTCAAACACAGAGCTATCAATGTGATTTGAATAATACCCTCTGTCTTCAAGTGACCTGTTGACGTATAATGAACCCTAGTTATTATATTAATTGTTTGCAACTATCAATTAGAAAATTATTACGCTGAAAAGGTTTGCCATTGTTCTTTCAAGGATATTCAGAATTAATTTAAAAAATGAAACAAAACCTAAATTGACAAAGGAACCTAATTTTTATATTTTTAAAGTCACAGTGACTTTTCAAAGTGATTTAGCTTTTTAAAGGTGCCTCAGTGGTCTTTGTATTGCTTTCTCGCTTGACAGCTTTATGCGAGGAGGTCATTTTTAATAAACATTTCTTTTTAACAGTGTATATGCTCACTGAACATAAATCCACCCAGCACATTTTCCTCATTTCCATTTAACTAGCAACACAATTATTCTAGTGCTTTTAACAAGAGTTGAAAGGTTCGTTTAGTTATCTATGTTTGGGAAGTATTGCAATTTCAATTATAAAGAGTGTCCATGAACTTGTGTTTTCATAGAAAGAACTTCTGAAACCAGCTAATGGGTTTAAGTAGGATTGGTAGAACTTCAAACAATAGCATTTTTGTCTTTTTGGATTATGCAACACCAAGATATTTATCCACTGATTTCCATAAATTATTGGAAGCATTTTTTTTGGTCTTATTTTGTTTTTCATTCCTTTCGCTTACTTTTGAGCATGTTTCATTTTCAATATTCTTTTGATTTTGTATGAACATCCTACCAGTCCCAGAGGAAAGACATGCATATATGCAAAGTTAAGTCCCAGGATTTTGTTATAGTTTAGCACAGCAATGGATGGATATGTAGATGTGGATCTACTGGCGAAACTGATTTCTCACTTCAACTTCTTTGACCACAGAGATGAACAATTTTGAAAGCAAGTCTCACAGAATGTGGTCAAGACAATTGGTGACTAACATTTCAGTGGAGTGGTGAGTGCTAGTAAAAATTTTAAAGGAGCTGTCCAAGTTTCTTAATCAAATAACTATATCGGATTTACCATCTGCTGAGACAGAAGCTAAAGCCACAAGTAGAATGGTGAATGATTATTGATGACATTAAGACATGTGAGGGAATCTTGCCATTCACAAGATTCCAGGCAACTTTAGATGACTCAACTTAGTGAGACAGCATTTTAAGGACGTTACAAGACCCTTGACATACCTCAACTTCAAAATAAGAACAAGATGCCAAATGTTTATTAAATGTTGTTACTACAACTTCCACAAAATATACTGTTTCTGCACAAAACTTACCAGTGCAAAACTTGTGTCTTTTTCCATATAATAGTAAACTTTTACTGGTTTGTGTTACATGCAACAGTTAGAACATTTTAGCGTTATGTCTTTCTTAAGTAATACAAAAACAAAACAAAATAAAATGCACTATCAGAAATGCACAAAATCACCCCCTGACTAAATGTAATCTCATAACAAGAACATCATCATCATCATCATCATCATCATCATCATCATCATCATCATCATCATCA
>NC_056524.1:117224404-117248302 GCF_019175285.1 Sceloporus undulatus
CGTTGTTCAACAGACAATGCCAAACCAAATCAGGATTTTCTTCCCTATTGACATTATGGTAGCATTAAGTCCTCCATTTCTTCCTGCTAATGCCCCACTCCTGACCCAAGAGTTGAGACTGCAGTAATCTGGTATGCGAATGCTCTCCAGACCAGAATGTTTTCTCTAAAAGCTAATGAAATGATAGTAGCTCCCTTCCTCAGAATCTGAGGGAGAAAGGAGCATATTCCAAGTATTCCTTAATTTATGCGCAGTATCATTTTCATAAACCTTATTGGGCACAACAGTTCCTCTGTTTCTGAATGGCTACCTTACACTCTTCATAATGGAAAGGAAGTTGGGGAAAAATAGTTTGGACTACAGATCCCATTCCCCCTGGCCCATATCTCTCGCCATGCTGGCTGGAGATATTGGGAGCTGTAGTCCAAAGAAGTACCATTTCACATCTCACATTGAAAATACTACTCCTAGAAAGTTCCTTTACATAAAAATACAGAATATAGGAAGAGATAAACAGTACAGCAATATAAAATGGCTTGGAACAAATTCAGGTTTTTGCCTTGAATGGAACATCTGCTCTTCAGTGCATCTGGCAGATCTCTCCAGTTAACTGGTTCTGAATTTGCAGTACTATTAGTTAAAAGCATGTTGCACTAATGAGATCAATGACTAAACACTATTTCACATAATAAAGAGTAAGTATTGGTCCTTTTAAATGAAGTTTTAATGAACAATGCTGGCCAGATTGCCTCTTTTGGCCATACCATGCATTCAACAAAATATGTGAAACAAACATTTATTTGCATACAGCTGATATATGCATAGTTTACAGACACAGCCATATTAGTCTGGAAGATCCATATGCAAAGGGTTCTTGTAGTATCTTTCAGACTAACTGTGTAGATAAAGTTGTAGCATAAGGTTTTGTAGACTTGGTCTACTCAGACTTGGTCTACACAAACCAAGTATATGAAAGCTTATGCTACATCTTCTACACATTTAGAAGCTTACCGCACAGGTCTTCTGGGACGTTCTCAGAAGGACCCGGCAGGAAATGGAACAAGTGGGGGATGGATTTTACTGCACACTCCAGTCCCTCACTCGTTCCGTTCCCCCTCTCTTCTGTTCCCTTTCCATTCCAGAGGGAACGTTTTTTGAGAACTGTTCTGAACAGTTCTCAAAAATTGCCCCCTCTGGAACGGATTAAGAACAGAAGTGTTTTGGTTAACTGTTTAGTTTTACAATGTTAGGAGTAGAATTGCAAGGCAGATGATTAGTATAGGCTACTTCAGTGAACACTTGGGAGTGTCCAGAGGATAAAATAGTGGCCTTCTAAGTGACGTCTTGTGGGTGGTTCATGCATGGGAATATGGAAAGACAGTTCACTTGGACCACAGCAATCATATCTAGGAGGTTTAGAGCTGTACCACAGCTTTTTCTGTGATATCAAGGACTAATACTGTTCAGACAGACATCTGAGTTCCTGAACAGAGTTAAAGTTACCATTTATACCATACATTTACATGATGGCAGCAGAACCATCATACTTTCTGTTCTCACCTGGAAAGCATGAACTTGTACTATTTGCTGTGTTACCACACTGTGCTAAATGGTTTTCTGGTTGTAGATGCAGTAAAAGTGAAATAAACCTATGCCGTTTTATCTCCTAAGCCAAATGTGGTACGTTGGCCCTTATCATTGCTAGGGTTTAGTTCCACGCCTCCTATGGCTATCAAAATATATATAGACAGAGAGAAATTGTGGATGCTTAAATCTGTGGATAAAGAATCCATGGATAAGGAGGGGTAACTGTATTTGGGGGTGTCAGTACTGTCCTTAGGATTTCCACTACTCACCATAAAGGCTCAGGAACCCTCATTTTCAGCTTAGGAAAATTTGTTAATATTAATAATATAGAGAGTATAAACTGATGTTTTGAGAGGCTCTTCAATTTGACTTGAACTCATATGTCATTATTTGTGATCAATCATAGTGGCAGCTGTGATGGCCCACTATGGCCTTCTGGAACCAAAAATGGGACAGTGATGTCTCTTGTCTCTGGAGTGTGTAAAAACCCTGATTCACCCCCATTTCTGGTTTCCTGCCTTCATCCGTGGTGTGAGCACTGTGATGCTTTATATCTTAGTAATTTCATGTAGCGAGCAAAGTAAATGTTATTAACATAATAATAAAATAAACATTACAGAATAATTGTTGCACATCACATTAGTATTATCATGTTGAATTATGCATCATGGTCTCCACTGCAAAGCACAGGCAGCTGTACAAATTAAACTAGATCTGAATCATTGTTGTACATCAGAAGCATATTTAGCTTAACTACTAAAGAACAGCTTGTGCAGATATGGTTGCAACACACAATGACCTGGGAATATGTCTTCTGAATTCGATGGATCTTACTTCTAGGTAGACAAAAATAGGATCACACCTATTTTTGTCACTGTTTTACAATAGTCACATCTACAAGTCTGTTTAGCACTTATCCAAAACGCAAAATGCATGGCTTTCGTATCCATGGCATCCTAAGACTAATGTAACATTGGTTGCAAGCTTCATTGAATATAACACTTTCAGAAATATCCCAAAAGAACACGAATGTTTGTTGTCAACTGTTAGATAAGATTACTGTGTTAAGTAAACACTCTGGACAGTTTGAAAACAAATTCTTTCAGCCTCATTTATCCTCCCCCTCTTTTTTTTTTCTTCATTGTATGAAGTTCCTTATTTATTTTGTTTTGCAAATCTTTAGACAAATACTCTTTATGGTTCTTCTCCGTCTCACAAAAAATGGTTCTTCCTCACAAGTGCTCCTAATCATTGCCGTGTGATTTATAACTTGGCTTTTGAGATCCCAGGCAACATTTATAAAGCATGCCTGGGAAGAATGTGCTTGTTATACTCAACTGAAATCCATTCACCTTGAAACTATGAGCTCATGAAGGCTGAATGACTTAAATGATAAGATCATTTCTATTAGAACACGAAAGAAAATGGCCTTGCATAGATATAAATTTTAAAGGAAGATGCCCCTCAAATAATTTTATGGTAAGGGAGCACTTACTAAGCTCATTGTGTATTTGTCATGCATGCACCACTCCCAAATATATGTGCTTAACTGGGCTAGAATTAAAGTTATGATTTATTTTTACAGAACTACAAACTGATATACAACAGCTTGTTAATATTCCCACCACCACCACCACCCCAAAAAAGTGCAAGACCACAAACAAGAAACATAGGCGACTACCACCAATAGCATCTTAGAAATAGCCATCCTGGGAAATAAATTTCTTTCCACTTCTCCCAAGAGATGTTAAATAGTTCACATACCTATGGATGAGCTTTTTTCTTATTTTGAGTTGGAATAGGCATAATAATTGAGCATATTTGTGTGTGTGTGTGTCAAAAAGTGTTTCTTGGTTGTTGAAAAACCCTGGGAGTTGCCCACACTGCAGAAATAATCCAGTCTGACACCACTTTAATTGCTGTGCCTCAATGCTAAGGAATTCTGGGAATTCTAGTTTTATCAGACATTTAACCATCTCTGTCAAAGAACTCTGGTGCTATAATAAGTTGCAGTTCCCAGAATTCCATAGCAATGCTGGTGCCAAGTTTCACAGCTCATGAAAGACTTGACTCAGCATTGAGAAACCAAAATCCCAATAGTAACAACATGACAAGACCGTAAAGTCGAAGGCTTTCATGGCTGGCATCCATAGTTTTTTGTGGGTTTTTTGGGCTATGTGGCCATGTTCTAGCAGAGTTTCTTTCTGACGTTTCGCCAGCATCTGTGGCTGGCATCTCGAATGATGCCAGCCACAGATGCTGGCGAAACGTCAGAAAGAAACTGGCTAGAACATGGCCACATAGCCCAAAAAACCCACAAAAACTAATGACAAGACTATCACATCTCTACTGGCTAGAATGATGCAGTGGATTAGGAGTCGAAAAAAATCAAACCAACTGGACATTCTCATGCAAATTAGCAACTAGTGTCTATAGGCATATAAAAGATTATATTCTAACTAAATCCATTAAACATAATATTTTTGCAAAAAATATTGGGAAAGAGATTCAGGGCAATTAGGAATGAAAAATACTAGATATAGGAGGGTACTTTTTTCTCTGATTTGAGAAAGGAGATCAATACGATGCTTCAGAATATACTGCCACGTTCCTTTCAATCTACCTCTGTTTCCTGGATTTACTTTCTTTACTGCCTCCAAATGTTTGACCTGTTTCATTGAACTCCCCCCCCCCATAGTGTACATGTTGAACATTTAACATTCCTTAGCATCAAAATATATTCAAACATTTATCCATCACCCTATCCCTTCCTATTAGAGCTAATATTTACAGAAATGTTCATATTTGGAGGTTTGTTCAAATGAATATGTGTGAATTCTTCCTTCCCCTTTTTGTGACCAGTTGGCTCTCTAACTTTCAAGATATAAGGTACTCAATCACAAACATTTGGTTTCTTTCTTATCACTGCATGGCCTGTTATGACAAAGTCCAGAGAAAGTTGTGTTAAAAATGACAGCTGAATAATAACATGATGGGGAAGCAAGGGAAAATCTATTAACTTTTTGGATTCAGGATACTTAGCATTATGACAAGGGATGGAAGAGGGTAATACTTATTTTCTTTTGAAGTGTCATCACTTCAAAGGGCAGCAAAGTTGTACTCAGCAACCTAGTAACATGACAGTGGTTTCCTATAAAACATTATACATAATACAGCACCTTTGAGACTAAGGCCCTCTACAGACCAGCATTATATGTCAGCCCTGGGGCAGAGTGGGGGCATAGCATCGGGGGCATGGCATCTGCATGCTGGTAGCTCCAACTCCACCCCCATGCTGACCCCACACCACCTGCTTCACCAGATGATGGGCAGTGTTACACTGCGTCTTTGGCAGAGCTTACATGCACTGCACCGAAGAAGCAGTGAAAAGCTGCTGCTTTGGTGACTAGGGCACCCTTTCTGTGGCACAAAGAACACTTTTTGCAGCTGCTTTTTGCAACACAGAAAGGCCAGATCAGTGTCACGGCACATAGTTGCCACAGCCCCGAATTGGCTAGGAAAGGGGCAGTTGCAGGCCGCTCCAAAGGGGCGGTCTGTTGATCCCCTAACTGTACAAAATAAGTTGTAGCATAAGCTTTTGTAGACTTGATCTACATCCTCAGATGTATGGAATGAACTGGTGCCCAGGAAGGACCCTTATAATTAAACTGTATTTAAATTTGCAGAAATTCAAAACATGTGAGATGATAAATTCAGTTTTATCCATGGTCACTGTGGGACAAAGGCAGGAAGAAAGGTGATACCTAAGGCCAGGATGGGTGGATGACCATATGAATGATGGAGGATGTTTTGGAATGTGGTATGGATAGCTTGGGAACCAGAAAGGAGATATTCTAAACTGGCCCAGAGCATCCTCCTGAGGTTGGGATGTTAACTAGTGTTATAATATATGTTGTGTGCCAGGAAGCTATTGTCTTCATTTGTCTCATTGTTGATGGATTGCAGTTTGTGGATATAGTCTAATTCAGCTGTTTTTCTTTCCTGTCTTCCTTTTTAAATGTGTTTTTGTATGCTTTTGTTTTTGTTATTGTTGTTTATGGGACTAGGAGCAACACTGGACAAACAATGAATGTTGTTATTAGCCTTCCCCTCCCCCCCCTTTTTTTTTTTTACTAGAAGGAGCATAACTAGATCCCTCTGGTACCTATTGTCACAATGCCAAATTCCCCTTCACTCTGCTTATGAAGAAATCATACTTATTCCCTATGAAAGTGATCAGAGATGATGCTCCTACCTTTGTGGCAGAAGGCAAGATAGCCATGTACACTTTGTGGAGGCTGGTGAGTTGAGTAATTTTTTCAGCAATACATGCTGAGGTTAAAGGATTTATGGAACTTGAAAAGAGCAAAATCATTTTTACTTTATGGAAATAAGAATAATGAGAAGTTGTTTAAAAGAAAAACAACCCATTTTGCCTTTATTTTGGGTGAAAACAGACCAACCCCTGTCCTAATGATACAGTGAATGGCTCTGCTATCAGTTTAAAAGGTGATTCTTCTTCTTCAGTACCTTCCTGCTTTTATGGCTGACCTGTGATGATGGCAGATGAGCAATGTAGCCTGTAGCAGCATGTAGATTGCTGCTGTTTCTTCTGAGATATTTTTATGGCAATAACAGTGAAAGAGCTTCAGTGCCATCCATGTCACCAAGGCAGGCCAATCGAACTATTACTCCATGATCCTAGATTACCATCAGTCAGGTTAGCAGGAGCTAATGAGAACTGGAGTCCAACACATTCTGGCGCACCACAGTTTCCCTAGCCCTCAATTAAAGTAGCATCAAAAATAGTTCTAGGACATTAAACATCCTCTCTGGGTAGAGGAAGTTATATGTTCAGGCAACATTTTAAATGTTGGGAGGGTGTTCTCTTCAGGTTTGTTCAGTGTCTGACAGGGCATGCATACTATGACTTAGGATATATTTATTCAGATATCTATGGTGTCTGTTACCTTTATTCCATGTTTTAATTTATTCTTGTTTCAAGTTTTAATTTGTTTTTGTGCATCATTTTATTTTATTTTTTTATTTTTGCTACCTTGAGCCCCTCTCCCAATTTTAGGGGGAAATATGAGGCAGAAATGAGAATGAGGTTTGTTTGTTTTAATCAGTATTTCAGTCAGCATTTATCATAATTTATAGGTTTCTTTATATTTAGCAAGGTATATAGTGGAGATTTCAAAAATCTGAACGTGAGAGATACCAAAACTGTGAAATACATCAATGAAGATTTCTTTAAGTGGGATGAAGCTTACAAGTTGGCACCCCAGACATGTTATCTGCCTTTGCACCCTCTCTGCCATGAAAGAAGAAGGGAAGGATTGTGGATGCAAAGTCCTTTTCTCTCAGTGGCAATAGCCACAAGAGCCATTACTGTCTTACTCTTCTCTCTTTCCATAGCTAGAATTAGAGGCAGGGGGAAGCAGTGCTGACAGCTTCTTGAGACCCTGGTTGGCTGGTATACCAGGAGCCTGTCCCTGTTCTTATTTCTGGTTTTGGAGTGGTTATGTATTCAGCCATTTTAGTACTGAACTAGGATTGCCACTTCTGACAGAGTACTCATTTTAAAAACCTCATTTAAGTGGCAAGCAGATAGAACAAATTCAATGCGATCTCCTCTGCAGTGAAAAAAACAACAACCCTGCACCTATTGACTTTGGCTACTGCAAATGAGGATATTTTCAATTTGTCTGAATGTCTACCAAGACATCACAAATTTCATATTGAGGATGGAATTACATTGATGTTGGGGAAAGAAGCAAATATGAAGCAATTCAAACTGCCAGATTTTTCTAGCAGGAACAAAATAAACAAAACAACAACTGAATAAAGGATTCACATTTCATTTTTTTAAAGTTCTTTATTGTATTAAAAAAGATGTACACAAAAAACCCAGAAAAGGATTCACATTTCAACTTAAGCACTGGATACCTACCTTTCTGTTTCTTTATATATTGGCAGAGAAAGCATTCATGATTCATTCCTAGACTTGTTATCAGCCTGTTGTGAGAAAGTAGTGTATAATTTCAAAGGATGCTGAACAGCAGATGATGATGAGACAATTAAAAGACCTGGGAAGAGAAGAAACAGATAGAGATTGGTCTCTCAGGGATTTAAAATTATATGGTCAATGTCCAGAGTAGAAATACGGCCATCATAATGGTTTGGAGCCTGCTGGGTGTTTGATAACCCCCATGTTTTGTGGTGATATTTCTGGTCTTTTGTCACATTACTGGGTAATTTAGGCCTCCCAGTCTCATCCATGATGCTAGAAAACAGCTAACATCTCAACTATGCTCCCTTGGAAATATTCTCCATGTGTTTTGCAAAGGCCTTAATGGGCTTATTTTACCTAAATGGCAAAATCACATCTAATTTAAAGCTATTGCTTATGCCATCAAGATGGACTAAATGTCACAAATGAAAAATCAAGTATGTTCAGAATAGAAAGTAAGGAAAATTAACATATGCCTTTAGCTGATGGTCCTTGGCTACTTTCATTTCTTTATCATTATTAATAGTAAGCAACTCAAGAGTATTCTGTGTCACAGTAATATGCCATGGTTCAGTGGTGAATGTTGTGCTATTAATCTTTGCTGAGAGATAGCAAATGCTGTCCTATTTTCTGTGCTGATCATTATCTATGCTTTACATCTTCTGGGATTTAGAAGTGAAATATAGAAAGTGAGCTATTATGTTAGCAGTGTGGCTATCAAGAGGTGAATTTGTACACAAAGCCTTTAAGACAAACAATTATGTTGTACAATACTGGCAGCTAATTGTGAAGTAGCAGCTGTTATCTTTTCTTGTTTAAATCTTTTTTTAGAAGAAAGGAAGGAGAAATCTACTTGCTCTCAAGACTATTTTATCACTTGGCCTCCAGATAGTACAAGTATTGATGAGGGAATTTGGAAGAAAATGTGTACTCTGAATGTTTCTGAATGCACCATTACAGATTTTAAATACATTTCATTTTATTTCATTAAATATATATATATTTGGTCACTCCTTCATTTGAATCTGAACCTTTGTTGGAACCTTTCTCTATAACTTCAACAGACCTTTCTTGATTACCAAAAGCCACAGGATAGATAAAACAGTGTTAGAACAGAAAGGGAGAATAAAATCACAGAAGAGCAAAAACAAAACTGTATGGCTGGAATTCAAGATTGCAGTTATAAGTACATAAACTAAACAAAACACACACACAGTAAATTAAATAACATTTTTAATCATAAGTCCATAACATTAAAGTCTCCAGCAACAAAATTTATTTCCTTGTCTTTGCAATAAGTAGTGAGAGGGACTGTGAGAATCTGTCAGTGGGGGAGAATTTTGCCTTTGAAGTGTCAAGGTATATGCATTCAAATGAAAATAATGCAAGACAATACCAAGGGGATTGTTCATTTTCACTCTATCATATCTCTGTATACAGTTTTTGACATCACTTTCCTATCTTTTTTTGGAATTCAGAGAAAGTAACGAGGCAACTAGATTGATGAAATAAATGCATATTCATAACTCACCTTGTTTTTATTTTATTTATTTTTTTAAAAGATTAAATTGTGGAGTTTAAGGAAAAGGAAGGCCTCTCTACCATCTGTTGTTGTTATGGGCTTTCACTTGACTTTGATTGATGACAACCCTATCCTAGGGTTTTCTTGGCAAGGTTTATTCAGGGGAAGATTGCCACTGCCTTCTTCTGACACTGAGAGAGTGTGGCTTCCCCAAGATCACCCAATATGTTTCCATAGGTGAATGTAGATTTGCATCCTGCTCTCCAAAGTCCTGGTCCAACTCTAAAATTACTACACTACACTGGCTTTAATCCTACAATGTGTGTATGTGCATGTGCCTTTAAGTCACTTGTCAATTTATGGCAACCTCAAGAATTTCATAGGGTGTTCTTAGGCAAGAACAATTCAGAGGTGGTTTTTACCTGTTCCTTCTTCTTAAATATAGCTTAAAACATATCTGTCATCCAAGCAGTAGCCAGGGCTCACCCTGCTTAGCTTCCAAGATCAGATTGGAGTTGGTCTCTTTAAGGTGTCTTAAGTAATTTGTTCAAAAGGTGGACCCATCCCAACTAGTTTTTTCTTAGGGTGTCAGTGTTTAACCATCTAATTATGATAAAATAACAGAGAACAATAGAAATATTCTGCAAATTAACTACCAAATCATTTTTTACATTCTAAATAAAAAATACCTTTCTGTCTGTGCACATGGGCACAGACACACACATTTAGTGTACATTAGATTGCAAAATGTCTCAGATTTTTGTGGCACTTTCAGCTCATTTGGATTATGTTAGAAATGATAAACTCATATCATTTGAAAAGCCTAACTTCTTCAATTAGAATTCCAGCCCTGGATGAAAAATAATGAATTCAAAACAGAAGAGATAGCTTTTTTCAGATCAGCTCTTGCACAATTTCGCCTACCTAGGCTAAAGATAACCATAACTTTTCTTATTCAGTCATGTTGAAAATTAGGAGTCAGGCTGTCAGACAAAAGACCTCAAGTGTGCCAAGTCAAGTAGAATTACTTATAGGCTGAAGGATTTATTCAATGGCGTGGGGAATCTTCAAATTGCTGGTGATAGAAGGTACAGCTAAACAGGTGGAAAAGATTGCCAAGAGATGTCATGCTGTTTCAGAACTAAATTTCTGGCAGTCAGTACAAGGTCATTGTGTAGGAATGTTGGACCTAAGTAAGCATCAGTCAAAGCATCTCAAGATGTCTCACTCAATTTTCGGAAGCCACGATTCATTACATGGGTAATTACATTCACTTTCCCATGACTAAACATGAATAACAGAAAGTTAAAAGTGCAGTCCTTGATAGTGTTATGATCCCCATTGGCTGTGTATTTGTATCAGCTGCTGCCCTTTAACATGGTGAAGAGTGCTGATAAGAGCAAGGTAGTGTTGACAGGTTCACACAGGGAGCCACCTAAAAAGATATCTGCTATTTTTTAAAAATGGAATGGTGATCCTATGATCTTTCTTCCCTGCCAAGCCATTACCTAATTAAGGGCACCACTTTATGTCAATAGCCCATGTTCCCTAAAATGTAATGTGGTAGGCGAAAAACCCATGTGGATAATTCTAGCCCATACACAACCTTATGCTTGACTAGGGGTGGTGGGTGCATTGTGTGTCTCCAGTGAAAAAGGAAATCTTGGGGATGGTCTGGGCTTAAAAGCCCTTGTCTTTGTCTCAATGCTTCTACATCAAGGAACCAGGGGTTTGTCCTGTGTTGCCTAATACTGGACATGGGCTGCATCCACACTGCAGAAATAACCCAGTTTGATACCACTTGAACTGGCATGGCTCAGTGCTATGGAATTCTTGGAACTGTAGTTTTGTGAGACGTTTAATCTTGTCTGTCAGAGAACTCTGGTGCCAGAACAAGCTACAGTCAGTGATGAGAGCCAGGGTGAATAGGTGGCAAGTGGTCAGCTATGAATTGCTTTGGAATGCAGCAGAGGCCACTCATGGTACACACTCACCCAAAAAGGATAACTAGTTCACTGTGTTCCATATGCACATAAAGGCCACGATTCATAGAGCATGATGTAGAATGCACTGGTGCAAACATCCTGTTGCTAACTGCACATTATCATCCCATCCAGGCATGCTCAGGGGGCTACAGGAGTAATGTGTGTGTGTGTGTGTGTGTGTGTGTGTGTGTGTGTATGTGTATATATATATATATATATATATATATATATATATATATATATATTGTATGAGGTACATGGCAGTGTTGTGGAAGTGCCTTGCATTAGCACTGGCCAAATGGGCCCTGTCATCCTAACCAATCCTCCCTTGTGGGCACTCCCCCAGAGAGTCTGGAGTATGTGCCAGGAGGGTCACCAATGCCCTGTGCTTTGCCCCTCATATCTAGCAATACCGGTGTTGCCACACTGCCACCTAGCCAAGATCAGGAGGAGGAAATGCCTTTGGTCATAAGTGTAGTGTATCACCTCATGGGGTAGAACTTGGGCCAGGAATGGCTGTGGTCATAAGTGTAGTGGATCGCCTCATGGAGCAGAACTTGGGGCACATATGAGAACTCCTGGAACATCTGGATGGAAGGGGCACTGAGCCCATGAGTACAGGGAGAGGAAGGCTGAGAGAAAATGGAGGGAGATGGTAAACAAACAGGATATCAGGGAGAGAGAGGTGTAGCACCAGAGATTGGCAGATGAGCAAGCCCTAGAGACCTACACCACCTTGCTGGCCGCTCTCCTGGAATGGATCACCCCAGTTAAGGGTAGTGGTGGGAGTGGTAGTAGGGATTGTGAGTCATAGCACAGGCCCAGGGATCACACCAGAACTGCAGGAGGAGCGTGCAGTCATGGAAGTGGACCCCCAGGTCCCCCTCATGGACCCCCAACAGCCACCTGAGTGGTCTGAGATGGCTGGCTTCCCCCCGTCCATGTGGGCAAAGTATCCAATATAGGAGATGACACAGAGGAGGCAGGCACCCTAGCACCCACCCCCTGTGATATGGTCCCTAACCAGGTGAAGCCACCACCATTGCCCTTTCCCCCCAGTACAGACCGGGCCACCCCAGCCCCCCCCCCCCCCGACCTCCCTGATTGTCCCTAGTGCCCTATCACCCATTACTCATTAGGATGTTGAGAAACTGGAGACTACATGTGAAAGGGATCTAGGAGTCCAAGTAGATCACAAGTTGAACATGAGTCACCAGTGTTATGCGGCAGCTAAAAAGGCCAATGCAATTTTTGGTTACATCAATAAAAGTCTCGTTTAGCCAGGTGTCCTCCATCCTATATCTGTGCATTTTATTTTTCCGCCCTAAGTGCAGTACCTTACATTTCTCCATGTTGAATTTCACTTTGTTAGCTTTGGCCCGCTTTTTAGTCTATTTAGGTCATTTTGAATTTTGATCCTGTTCTCTGGAGTATTAGCTATTCCTCCTAATTTGGTGTCATTTTAGGAAGTAATAAAGCCACTCTATTGTGCTTTGGTCAGGCTTCACTGACTGACTGCATAGTTTTCAAAGTATTTTCATCTTCCTGGACTTTTTAAATAATGCTGGAAAAAATTCTTGGCAAAACATGATTAATTGCAAAATTGGGCATTTGGTGAAATATATTAATCCTGGTTTGTTTGTAAAATAAGATGCACTGGATGGGCTCTGTGATCAGTAATCCCATCCTTATGCGTGTTCGTGCATGTGTGCACTTTGGACACAAATGTAGGGAAAAGGATAAATTTGCACAGTGCCTTTTCTGACACTGTGCAAAGACTCCTGAAAAACTGGCACTGGTTTTTTTTTTCTTAACCCCCCCCCCCCACAACCTACAAATCTTGTGGTAGTTGGCAGATTAGACATGTCAAGACACAAAGAATGAGAAAATTTGTTGATATCCTTTACATCTTTAGACCATAGCCATTTTGTGCTAAGTGAACCTTCCTTTTATGTACCTACTTTGATATCTATTCAGGAAAAATGTATATAACAACTGGCATATCACAAGGTTCTAATGGCTTGCTATTTACAGGAGTGATTACTTTCTGTATTTCTGCAGCTATAATACAAATGATAAATATGACCAGCATGTAGTCTCAGTGGGAGTTCTATTCTTGATTTTAGCTTTGTAGAATGAAATTAATTATTGCCAAAGTGGAAGTTTTCTGTTGCCATGATTGACTGACTATGTGTGATTTCTTTTCTTTCTCCCTGAAGAGCAGTATTATTTCCTTTTAATCTCTACTACTTCAATAACAATTTGGCAATTTCCAGTCATAGTGCTAGGTGTATGCTTGCAGAAAGTGGTATGGGGCTTTGTTTTGTTTTGAGTATTTGTTTTGTTGTGGTGGTTCACTGCTTCCTGCTCAGTATTTCTTAAGCTAATGTAAAAGAATAGACCGTGAAGATTTTGCACTATCACAGAGGCTAATCTGTAAACTGCTCTGAGAGCATTTGTTTCTGAAGTGTAGCGTATAAATACGCTAAATAACATAAATAATGAAGAAATAATGCAAAATAATAAAGAAACACAATGACCACATCTGAATTACATAACATTAAACGAGCAAGACATTGAAACAGTTCAAGATTTTCCATGCCTTGACTGAGTCATTGATCAGAATGGAGACTGCAGTCAAGAAATTAGAAGACAATTGGGACTTGGAAAGATAGATATGAAGGAAAAGATACTGAAGTTCAAGATGTATCACTGAATACTAAAGAAATATAATTATGTCATATCTCCCATTTCTATGTATGGTTCTGAAACCTGGACTGAAAAATGTGGACAGGAACAAAAAACACCTCATTAGAGATGTGCTGCTTGAGAAGGGTTCTGTAGATACCCTGGACTGCTAAAAAGGCAAATATAAGGGTCCTAGAGCAAATCAAGCCTCAACTCTTCCCAGAAGCCAAAATGACTAAACTGAGACTGCTGCACTTTGGCCATATCTTGAGAAGACATGGCTCATTAGAGAAGATAATAATATTTAACCAAGTAGAAAGCAGTAGGAAAAGAAAAAGAACACATTCCAGATGAATAGACTCCAACAAGCAACGACTCTGACTCTGCAAGACCTGAGCAGGACAGTTGATGATAGGGTGACTTGGAGGTTTCTCATTCATAGGGTCACCATAAGTTAAAGCTGACTTGGTGGTAGCCAATAGCAACAAAATGGAGAAAGGGGGTAACTTTTCAGTGTCATTTGCTAGCTTTCTATCTTCTTTCCTTCTCTCCTGTAATTATTGGTTACATTGATATCCCATAATTTCTCAAATGGCCATCCTCACAATCTCCCTGTGAAATAGGTCAGGATGAGAATGGTGTAACTGGCCAAGGCTCACTCGCTGCATTTTATTGTTCAGTGGGGACTTGGGCATTAATCTCTGCATTACCTATCCTGCACCTAAACTGTTACACACAGCATGTCTCAGCCTCCCAAAATGTCTTAGAATTTCTTCATTCCATAATGTCAGCTTCCTTGCTGGCAGTGGCATCAGCCTGTAGCAAGATCAGATTGGATAGCAGTAACTGATGTAATCCTTTCCATTGCTTAATATCTTACTGACTTGATTACCCATGTGATTGACCAAGAAGAATTGTTCTTCTATAGTTATTTTTCCCCATCCTAGAGGATGCTGCAGTATAGCCAATGGCAGATGACAAGATTACAAACAAATGAACATTTTAAAATTATTTTCACTATCTCACAAAAAAGTCTTCCTCTTTCTCTTGTGCTGCAAAATTGCTACTTTCAACACAAAGATAGGAAGGAGCTTAGTACAGCTTTACCTTAAGTAGAGAAGGAAAAAAATATTTGAAAACAATTGAAAAAAGTCAAACAAACATTTTGTCTGAGTGTCAAGAAACCCTGACAAGAAAAATTCTGGACTTATGAGAATCATCACAGTTCATGACTTACTCTGTGCAAAATCCGCATTTGGTGTTTTTGTGTAGAAAACAGCATTTTGTGCACACATGGAAAATAATATTTTAACACAGAAATATTAATCTCTGTGCAGATAATGTTGCATGTGAACATGTTTATTGCAATGAATGTTGTTAAAATTTAACAATACTCAGGAGGATTAACCCTTAAATGCCTGTGTTATCACATAAACATTTTTAGATATGTTTTCTGCTCCTGGAGATGAAAATTTGTATCCTGAATGGATAATTGGCTAGGTTATATCATTAAAAGAATTATGAGTATGTTATAAAAAAGAGGATTGTGTAAACATGGAAGGCTTTGCGAAATGGCTGTGGAAATTGTGAAGGAATCTTATGATGAAGAATAACTAAAATAATTAGTTTTTATAGCATTGTTAACCTATGTAGTAGCCAGTACAAAGCCTATTAAAGAGAATAATAGGTAGACAAATTCACTATGAAATGTTCTGACAAAAGTATAATATCTTGATGGCCAGATAATATGATGTAATGATTCTTTATACCCATGGAATGGAATGTATAAAGTTTAAGTGCTCAGATACTGTCATGCCTGTGTTTCTCCCTAAGGGAAATCCATTTGTTTATATATCTAGTAATCTTATCTATTAATAATTTAATAATAATAATAATTTATTTTATTTATATACCGCTATTCCAGAGATCATAGCAGTGAACAGTAAGTAAGCTAATTTGCAAGTAAGCTAATACTATAATATCCTACGAGTACCCAAAGAGCCTGTTCAATTCCCATATAAATATCCTGATATTCCAGTATTTAAGTATCCATAACTAGAGTGGTGATGTTAACTCAGCTTGTCTGGATTAAACACCATCATGAGTTGGGGACTCAGGTGACCAGAAGTTGATAATGTCACCCCAGACAGAATCCAGTGGACAAGTGGCAAGGACCCTTTAGTCCTTCAGAGATAGGAACAGGGTATCGCATCTACTTCAACTTTGCCCTTACCAGTATGCTCAGCCCAAAGCAAACTGCTTCAGCCTCTCCTAATATGTGTGCTCTTTCTCATTAATAACTTGCCATCTTGATCACACTCTGATGTCACTTGGCTACCTGAATCCCAGTATTTATCTGTAAACTGCTGGAGGTTATGGTAATAAGAAGCCAAGATTTGCTTTGAAGCAGAAATGTTTCCCATTCCCCAAAAGAAGACACCAGTACTCAACTGACAAAAGTGCAAGGTTGTAACAGGAGATGCTTCAACAGTGATCTGTCAACAGGGGCAGCTGTGTGAGCCAGCTGTGCTAGTATAGTTCCACATAGACATATTCTTCCCAGCATCTAGGGAATGAGAACACCACAGGGTTGTGCATGTGTATGTACTTTATTCCACATTCCTGAATTCCTGTCATCTAATTATCTGGCTGTCCAACATCAGCATACTTTTTGGAACGTGTTTATGATTAGTCTTTGCAGTGATTTATGACCCAGTAGGACTCTTCCCTGTCAGCTTGACTTTGGCTTCCCTCTGGACTATGTCTTTGCTTGTTTGTCCCATTGACTATGCTCCAGATGGCATCTGTGTACTGACCTAGGCCTTGCTCTGATTTCCTTTGTTGATACTCCCTTGAACACCACTGCATATCTAACTGGATGTTTTGTACATTTCAGCCTTAAATTGGTACATTGATAGACATGTGAACACTGCTAAAAGCAGTAGTTGTCTATCTTTTCTTTCCACAGTCGTAACTAGAGAAATAACATGTACAGCATGATATTACTGCATTGTGAAGTATCCAGGACTGGCAGTACTGTTATGCAGAGTGAAATGAATATTCTGGACGTGATCGCAAGGTGCTTAAGGATGGAACTATGCCTGACATATGGCTTATTATGCCACCTTTCCATTGTCCTGCCAACCTCAATGCAATAGAAGATACTGACTGCTTACCAATGTTGTAGTAAGAATCAGTTGCTAACCCTTTTGGATTTTATGTATGAAAGTGGGAGAGGTTGCATTTTTTCATCACTTCAAGGAGCAAGAAGTCTTGGACCAGTCCCGAAGTTTTCTTTCTCCTCTTAGAAGCTGCGAATTGTTCCATTTATTCTAGTGCTCTAAATAGCTGTGGCTTTTCAAAGTCCTAAACAAAGGGGCTACCTGAAATCTAATTCCAGATCTTGGGGATTTTGCCTGGATCTCCTGCAAGAAGTACATGTGGTCCACCCCCTGTTTTCCTTTGGATATTAGAAAAAGAAGGAAGAGGAAAGAACCATCATGTATCAGGAAGCAGATGTCTTTGTTCAAAGACAATTAAGTAAAAGCTCCTTTCTTTTGTAAAATGAAGCAACTGGACACAATTTCTCTTTATGGATAATTTTGCAGTGATGAGTACCTATGAGGCAATTTATTATTTCATGCTCGTCTTCAAATCTCAAAAGAATCATGTCATTGTTTTGCTCTGCAGCAGCTAAATGTCAATATTTTCAATAAAATAAATGTGCATTGCAAAAAAAAAAAAAAATACAGCATAGCAATTTTTTTTAAAAAAATGCTACATATACCTTATAATATTACAACAATTCTCCAGAGTTACTGGATACTGTATACTAAATAGAAATGCCATTTAGTTCTATTGAGAGTGGGATGTGAATATTCAGGCTTAATATTAAATGTTTTGTTTTTTACAAAAACTCCCATAAATATATCTTGCTGAAACACTGCTGTTCACCTGAAATGTGCAGCTCAATGATGCATTCTAGACTAGTGCATCCCAAGGTTTCTGATGGTGGGAGAGGACAGTATTCCCCACACTGGGTATAAAGGATTGGTACAATATTTGTGCCCATTAGCTACCATTGTTTCTTTATTTCTTTCCAGGAATCTTTCCATGGGCCAGCAGTCAATAACTCAAGGACTGGTACCAGTTCATGGACGACCAAAATGAGTAGCACTTTTCTAGGGGTGTGATCAGTTCATTAGAATCAACCTGAGACCAAAAAGACATCTTCCCTGAAGATTCAATTGCAGTCTTTACAAGAAAGGTGTTCTGTAGAGGCAAAAGTTTTGAAAACACTGCTTCGTAAGGATCAGGGCTTTTATTCTTGTGTTTGGAAGACAAGTAGTCTCCCATCTGTCAGCCAAAATGTTTTATTAAAATATTGTCTACTGTCTGTTGTCATATCCTATTGTCTTTAACCCAGTCCTAGTCAAGTTAATCTAAGTAGAAGTTATGGACATAATCTTTTAAAAGAGAAGCAAAAACCAATATGAAACACTCTCAGTATTAACCAAAGTTTGGTGTCCAGATGGAATCATTAAAGATAAAAAAGTAAAAGATAAGAAGTGTCACTAAACTTCTGCTATCCATCATATAATAGGCAATCACATGGTAGAAAAGAGAATGATTGAGACCAGTTTTCCCATTACATATGCTGAAGTTGTGACTCTTGTTTCAGCCTTCAACTGGTATTTCTTTTTTATTTCAGGATGCAGGAGCCTATGACAACAGGTGCGCCAATATCTGTTGAGCAGTAAATCTGCTTCAGTCCTTATTCCAAATGTCAAAGAAGCTATCAAAGGCACTGAACATATTTTGGGAACAGGATTCAGCACTTGAACAGCTCCTCTAAAGTACCAAGTGAAACTTGGAGTAGATTCACTGTCCGAACGATAGTGAAGCCATCAGCTACCATTGGTGAGATCAAGTGAATCATGTTTATAACACTTTAGCCATTCTACTTGTATGGAATAGTGAAAGAGAACTGCTTTGGCATCACTGTGAAGGATATAGTTTGGGATAATCTTGAGACCTAGATATAGAAATTCTGAACACCTTCATTAGGAAGTAATCCCCACTGAATATAATGGGAGCATGTGCTTCTGAATATATCAAAGCATAGACATAACCTAATTCCACTTCTAAGTTCCAAAGAAACATTAACTTGCAGTGTGACATATATTTTATTTTGGGAAGGAGAAATTTACATGATTTAGTTAAGACCTCTGTTAATTAAGCATTAATCTCTTATTTTATTGTATGCTTAATATAAGTGCAAAGTTAGGTGTGGGGTTTTTTTTTTTCCATTTATCATTTATGGAATGAAAATAAATCTCTTTAATCACGGTTAAATCAAACAGGAAAGTCAATTAAATCCGCCTATCATAGTAGTGTAATTATAGATCTGAAATTTGCAATTCATAGCAAGATAATAACACATATAATGATATCTGGAAGTCAAAATTTAATACCCATCTGTAGGGCTTAACAATCTGATTGCATTTTACAACTAAACCAACAGGTTTTTACAATACCATTAACATGCCAATTTCCTCTGCGTAAGGTCAGTCAACCAGATAGATTTTTTTGTTC
This sequence comes from Sceloporus undulatus, assembly GCF_019175285.1. Classification (NCBI taxonomy): domain Eukaryota; kingdom Metazoa; phylum Chordata; class Lepidosauria; order Squamata; family Phrynosomatidae; genus Sceloporus; species Sceloporus undulatus. The sequence goes on from NC_056524.1 coordinate 117,243,795, forward strand.
TTCCTTGTCTTGAACAATGCTTCCTCATTTTGTTTAGGAACAAAGCATCCATCTGCTTTGACAGATGAGTGATTTTTCTGCCCCAGTAGAGATTAGCAAGGATTAATATTAGGGGTGCACAATTTAATAGTTTTTGCCTTCACCAAGCATTTTAGGAGATTAAATGAGCCATTTATGTATTTCCATGATGCTAACGTCTGGATGTCAACATGCTAACGTACTGAGCAGGACTTGAAATAGCTATGAATTTGGAACTATGTATGGTGTGTGATTTTGCAAGCCAACCCGGAGTATAAAATGGGGAGAAAACACCTATTTTAGCACATAAAGACTGGCATCCTGTGCAGTGGTGGTGGGATTATAAACAAGACTGGCACTCTCTGTCTGGGAACTGCCTTGAGTCTAACTCTGGGAAAAAGGTGGCATACAAAGGAAATAAATAAAAATATAATGTTGGATATTCATATTTACAGTAATTAACAATTGAATATGGCCATAAAAACCTACCTTTTCAAACAAGCAGCACCCCAACTGAAAGTTTTCTGAAGTGCTGCATACCATGGCATGGGGAAATTACCTCTCAAGTTCTTTCCCCCATCCCAGGCCACACTGAGAAACACAATTGTGGCAGGACCCCAAGGGGTATCTCCAGCTACCTTGTCTCAATGTGCTCTTGTATCATTTCCCAATGTTGTACTAAGAATCAACTGCCTCAATCTCCAGTGTCTCAGAAACCCTTCAGATGGGACACTGTCTGGCTCGAACATTGTTTTTCCCCCCCTGCAAAGTGGCCTTGTCAAATGTAGCAATGAAAATACTACATCTGACAATCTCAGGCAATGTGTTTATTGCTAAGACAGCAGGATAAATTCTCAGGAAGGACTTTGAACAAGTAGAAGTTTTTTTTTTTTACTGTATTAAAACACTAGTAACTGTATCCAGCTTCGCCTAGGTTCAGTTATCCCAACCTAACTTTAATTCTATTTCTCCTCTTGTTTGTCTTTTTTCCTTTCTCACTAGTTTTTTCTTATAGAATCATAGAATTATTATTATTATTATCATCATCATCATCATCATCATCATCATCATCATCATCAATTCTTGTAGTACCTTTGAGACTGATTAAGGAAAACAAGTTGTAGCATAAGCTTTTGTAGACTTCATCTACTTCTTCAGATGCATGGAATGAACTGGTGCCTATGAAAGACATTTATAATCAGACTGCATTAATAGCCATAGAAATGCAAAACTGGTGAGTATGGTGATGAGGAGTTCAGTTTTAATTATGGTCAATGAGGAACAAAAGCAGGAGGAAAGATGTTGCCTAAGGCAAGTGTGAACACATAACCATATGAATGATGGATGGAGTTTTGGATGTGGTGTGTGCAAGCTGAGACCCAGAAAGGACATGTAATAAACTGGCCAAGTGCATTATAATGAAACTGGGGAGTTACAATAAGGCTGTACAAGGTGTTGGTTATTACCTTTAAAGCTCTAAATGGCTTGAGTCCAACCTATCTTAGGGACTACTTCCTTCCCTATAATCCACCTCATGCACTCAGGTTCTCTGGGAGGAATTTATTGCAGCTTATAAAAACCGAGCTAACTGCAACCACCCAGAGGACCTTTTCTTCAACCGCTCTCAGATTATAAAATTGCCTGCCAGAGGAGATCCATCATATGACCACCTTAGACAACTTTAAAAAGGCAATCAAGACGGATCTCTTCCGGCAAGCTTTTCCTGAAGAGCAACTTGTTCACCAACTGAATTACCCCCTTATTGAATATGTTGTTACTACATTTGCTTGTGGGTTTTTTAAATATATATATATATATATATATATATATATATATATGTGTGTGTGTGTGTGTGTGTGTGATTTTAATAGTTAATTTTTTAATTGATGTTTTAGGGGAGGGTGGGAATTATTGGGACATGGGGTATCTATGGATGTTTTAACTGTAAGCTGATTTGATTGTCACTGACAGAGAGGAAGGTATAAATAAAGTTTATTTTTATTATTAATATTATTATTTATAATATATATTGAAAGTTTCTATATCTAGAAAGATCTTGTCGCACCTTTGAGAAACTGAAAGAAAGAAATCAGCACCATGAACTTTCGTAGACTTCAGTCTACTTCCTTCTCAGGTGCATTTACTGTTCTAGAAACTAGAACAGTTTCTAGTTAGGGAAGGACACAATATAATATGCATCGATCATATGTGCAGTCTACAGGGACATTAATGCCAATACTTGTAGGTTGTGTCAAACCTGGGATCATTCTCATTTTGTTGATGGACAAGGTAGGTTGGATAAGCATGGACTACCCATGTCAGATTCTCTTTTTTAAATAGCTGGTTTTAAAAGCTTGTAGATACAGATTTAATATTAATATATGATTCTTAGAAGATCCCCTGCATATGACTTTCTGTGTATAAAAGGCTAAAACATTGTCAAAATCTGACTTCATATATATGTGTTCTCTTTATGGCCTCATCCTAGACAGTATCACACTGACACAAAGTACACTTCCTGTGGTGAGAAATGTACTTGACAGAATGTCAAGAGCTTATTGGTTGACAGAAAGCATTTCTCCTTTACAGAATTAGGTTTTATATTTAGTTCTTCTGATGGTAACCTGGAAATATGGGGGTTGGAAGAAAAGAAAAGGATATTTGGGGCTATTTCACTGTTTTGTGGTTTGGAAAGAAGAATAACATTTTTAGAATGTCTGTCTCCTTGTCATCCATTCTATTCCTACTTTGTTTTCTTTACTTTAAGAAAATCTTTACTGCTTCCTGGAAACATGTACAAAGAAGGGATATATCAGCCAAGCTGTAAAGACTTGTTCGTACTTCATATATAAAAACTCTTGGCTGCAGGGAATATCTACATTGATAACATATTTCTACTACAGACAGAAGACTGTTCATTATCCAAAGAACTAGTTCAGATGGGCCCCAGTCAATTCATCTGAATGCTAAGAGTGAATTTAAACTGTATAATTCTTAAAAATGTGGCCTAGACTTTGACATTCTATACTTCCAGTTTAATTATCTTGTTTAGTCACAGTTAAAATGACCTGTGCTGCATGTGCACTGCAGAAATAATGCAGTCTGACACCACTTTAACTGTCCTGGCTCTTTCCTATGGAATCCTGGGATTTGTAGTTTGTTGTGGCATCAAAGTTCTGTGAAAGTGTATGCCAAATATTTCAAAGAACTACAAATACCAAAATTTCATAGTTTTCAGCCATGACAGTTAAAGTAGTATTAAACTGAATTGTTTCTGACATGTAGATACAGTCCGAGAGTTCATTTAGAATTTGCTTGTGTTCTGAACGGATGTTTGAAATTTTGCCCAGGGAAAAACTTGAGGAAGCAAAATGTTGACGTTTATTTATTCAGAGCCCTCCCAGCTTTTCACCAGATCATAAATGAGAGAACAATTAGAGCTACTGTTTCTGTCAAAGCTACTTCACAATCTGAAATGACATTTCTGAACATGAATTGCAATTCTCTTTCTAGAGGTGCAGAGAACATCTGGCCAGCCCTCCTGTGCATACATAGTCATGGTCTGGAGTCCTTCTTGCCATCAGATATACTCCTGTGTGTATATACACACACACACACACACACACACACACACACACACTTTTACTTCACTTGCAAAGTGTGAGCTATTCTCTCAATGGGAGAACAACTACCCCATCCAGGAAAACAATTTGTGTGTGAGCTATAAACCGAGACCTCTTTCAAGTGCTATTCACACTCACATGAATTTGAGCAAATTCAAAACAGGGTGAAAACATTTGGGTTGTAGAGTTCAGTTGTGTTTTTTTTTAGTGCCATGATTTGACTTAGGAGGATGAGGTCGTATAGAAACACTTTCTTTGTGTGTAAAAATAATAGGCATGTGATAGAGTGGGTGATAATGATAATGTTCATCATCGATGATGATGATGATGATGATGATGATGATGATGATGATGACAATGAGAAGAAGGAGAAGAAGAAGTCTCATCTAATTTTCCTGCCACCTCTGTGCCTTTACCTAATGATATATTTGGATTCTGAAAAGGTAAGAGTCCATTAGAGCTCATTGCCATAAGAGATACTGGGAAGATTAATTCTATGAAGTGTTAAAGATCCATGGTTGGATATCTGTGAAATTTCTTTGAAAACAGCTCTGATAATAGAGGAAAGATTGGATCAGAGCACTTGCAGCACAGGAAAGGTCCAGGTAATTCATTCCCCAGCTTTGTGATTTGTTTCTAACTTTTATGTATTGTTATGTACTTTTTAAACATTTTTTACTGTTTAATTTTATAGCTGGGAGGGAGGGTTGGGTCGGGGTTTTGTGGGGCTTGTTGTTTTAATTGTTGTATTTTGTATTTTCTTTCTTGTTACCTGCCTCGATCATCAATCGGAAGAGGCAGGATAGAAATAAATATTTATTATTATTATTATTATTATTATTATTATTATTATTATTATTATTATTA
>NC_056524.1:117248312-117254103 GCF_019175285.1 Sceloporus undulatus
CCTCTCTGCCATTAGTGCCTCCACTCCAGAATGATGTGATTCAGATCTGTTGTTTCTACTTGTTGAACACACTTTGGAATCAATTTTTTTCAAAAGAACCACCAAAGAACTAGTGTCAAGAAAGAGTGGGGGGTTTTGTGTGTTTACCTCACTTCATTGCGACTGAAACTGATCACAGTAGGATCAGAAACCATTTCTAATGGAAATGTCTGTCATATAACCCGATCAACAATTTGCTTTAAATCATAGTGGAAACATGGCCTTGGAGTACACAGAGATTCACACGACTGCTGGTGTTGGAAGGGGCATGCATAATGAGTTGCCAATAAAGAAGTCAGTGTCAGATAAACAGAGATCTGTCCTACAGTTCTTAATGCAAAAAAACAGGAGAAGGAAAAGGGGGAAAAAAAGAAGTGTGGGAAAAATACTAAGCGCAGAAAAGTGAACGAAGTCCAATAAGAGGCAGGAATGCTGAAAGCAGAATTCACAACCAGCAAAGAAAGAGGCTGAAACTCAACAACTGCCTACTGGGAGTATTCCTATTCATATCCCTATTGTTTATGTACACTCAACAGTTTGATGTGTTTTATGTGGCTGGTTAGTTGTCCCCCACCTCCCCCCCCCCCAGATTTGGTGAGAGTTTCCAGGGGTTCTACAGGACTTCTGTCTGAGAAATTGGACTCGGAGTTCAATGCTGAGTCTTTTTACTAGGGACCTGTTCTCCTGACTCCCAAGGCAGGGGCAGGGCATATTGATTGGGAAAGATGAGAGATTCATGTCTTTCCCACTAACTGCTATTTCCATAGTATCCATTTCCCCTGGGTTTCATTTGTCTTTGTGATTAGCTGCTCGAAGGTCCTTGGACTAGAAATATAGAACAGAATGGACAAAGGGAACTGTGTGTGTGTGTATATAACTAGTATGTGTAATCATGGGATGGTTTTTATATGGGGCGCTTGTTATGTGGGGTGGGTATTGTGGTTTTGTTGTGGTTTTAATGTTTGTAATTTCATATTGTTTTTAGCTGATGTTTTTAATTCTTTTCTTGTAATATGTTAGTTAGAATTTTTATTTGTGAACTGCACTGAATCCCTTTCTGGGAGAAATGTGGCAGAGATATCAATCAATCAATCAATCAATCAATCAAATAAATAAAGTAGCCCTTGGTCAAAATAGAGGGACATGTCATACTGAATTTATGTGATGCGATAATCCCCCTTTTCAGACAATGAACAACCACAGAATAATGGTATCATAAAATCGTAAGAGTTGGAAAGGATCACAAGGACCCTCTAATCAAACTCACTGCCAGGACTACATAGTTAATGCACTCAAGAGAAATGGCCATCCAATCTCTGTTTGAAGACATCAAAACAGTCCATTACCTCTGAGGTATTGTATTCCACCGTCAAACAGCTCTTCCTGTCAAGCAGCTCTTCTCTTTTGTTACCATTTTGAATCCATTTTCTAGTCTTTGGAACAGCAGGGAAATCCTTCTGCTACATAACATATTTTGAAATAGTTAAATCTTTCCATCTCGAAAACAAACATACCCAGCTCTGTAAGCTGTTTCTCATAGGGTATGATTTCAAGACTTTTTATCATTTTGGTTGCCTTCCTCTGGATACATTCCAGCTTGTCAATATCTTCCTTGAACTGTGGCAATCAGAACTGGATACACGATTCCAGTGAGCTCTGACCAAAGCAGAACAGAGTGGTATTATTGCTTCCCTTGAAGTGGATACTATGCTCCTGTTTAAAATGCACAAAATACATATTTGGTTTTTTGTTTTAAAAGTTGCAGTTGCACTATTAAGGCATAAGTGATACTTTTTATGCTTGTGTCAAATGGTTATGAGCCTGGAAGAGGGGGATGTTTTATTCTTTTCAAGTGGAAACCTTTATATATAATGGAATTCAGCCCCACAAACATTCTGCTAGGCACTTTCAGGTTGGGTCTTGAACACCTTTTGCAGTGCTTCAATACCCAGTTGTCAAGGATCTGTCTTTCAAACCTGCTCTAGAAAAATAAATAAACAAAGAGGAGAATTTTTTGTCCAAAGGCCAGAAAACACAGAACCAAATAAAACCTTGCAAAATCTCTTAAGGATACAGCAGTTGCTTAGCAACTGTGTAGTATATTATGTTGGAAAGAGTTTAGTGGGAAACCCTCCTTTAAAACAATTCAGACAAATGCCCAAATGTATTTTTAAAAGTCCATTTTGGAAAGAAAGGGGAAAGCCAAGGAAGGCGATCATACATAGATAGCTCCAAACCAAATAAATTGAGAGAATCGAGTTATTTTAGCTTGTTACATGTTACTCACTGATGAAAATCTTGCATATCACAGTAGAGTCAGAGTTCCTTAAAGATAACATGTTCTGAGAGAGGATCTGATTAGATGGTGCTAAAAAGATTCAGAATGAGATTAAATTTCAATATTTATGGAATCAGGGATCAGTAAGGCTGCCTTGAATGAAGGTTAATGAAGAAAGGCAAGGAAGAAAGTGCAAGGGCAAGGAAGAAAGCACATAGGCATAAAGAAAACAAAGGTCCAGAGCACACTGCAGAAATAATCCAGTTTGAGACCATTTTAACAGCCCTGGAGAATTCTGGGAACTATGATTGTGAGACATTTAGCCTTCTCTGTCAGAGAGCTTTGGTGCCACAATAAACTACAATTCTCAGGATTGCCTAGCTCTGAGCTAGAGCAGTTAAAGTAGTCTCAAACTGGATTATTTTTTGTGTGTTTTGGTCCTGTGAGACCATATGATGGCCAACAGTGCAATTGCCACAGCAGTGCCATTTCACACATGAGGATTAATGGGACTGTCACACAGTAGTTTATTGATGGATTCCCCCATGAAATGATAAGGGATGCCCTAATCATGCATCCCAGACACAGCAGCTATGAGTCAGAGGCAATGCTGTGTGATAAGGATCACCTAGATTGCTATTTTAGAACTATTTAACTGTGGTTAAAAGGCGGTATGTGATAATCTCCTAAATCTGTGTGGGCTTCAGAAAAAGAAATCAATTGTAGTCTCTCCCCCCCCCATGTTAAATTACATGTTTTTAGAATATAATATTCTATTTTCCTTAAGAACTATTATGCAAATTACTCCATGGGAGAATTATATTTGGGCATCTATGTAGCTGTAGTAACTTGAAGGCCTCTGTGTAAAAGTTTGAAGAAATCATAAATCTTACTTATGTCATTGCCTGGCCTTTTCTACTGAAAGGTCAGACATCCTCTGGAAGCTTTCTTCAACACACACACACAGGTCACAGCTGCAGAGATTCCAAGATCAGTAGCTTTCAGTAATGCATCCTCTTTCAATATAACTTCTGTCATTTTATTGGTCTTTTCCACTATATTCTGGAAGAACGATGATTTCTGCTGACTCTGCCCAGCAGAAATACAACCAAGTGAAACTGATAAAGAATTTAATTCTTCCAGTGGTAGCTAGCAGTTCTCATGTAAACAGGGCAGTTAAAAACCAGGTGGGATCTGTCCAAGGTACTGAATCTCCTTTAAAGTTCAGACTAAAATCCAGAAATATCAGACACACCCCAACATGGGAGCTACAGCAAATCTGATTTCTGTGCTGCATAACTGTTCACACATTTGAAAAACATTGTTCCAAGGAAGCTTCAAATTTAACAGAGCATGAAGGAAGAAACCCTCTATGCTTGCACAGGGTTCTTAAAGAAAAGATGAAACACCACAGTTCATCCATTTTAATCAATCCAGCCTTCATCTTCTGTTCATGAACATTGGTCAAATGCCAGCTTTCTTAAAGGGCTATACATACAGTTAATACTGGACCAAGTTACTCAACCAATGGATTGGGTCTAAGTTTAGATCTTTCCCAAAATGGACTTCTGATCTACTCCTTCCTTTGGAAGCATGTTCACCATCCAGGCCATACAGAGTTGGAATTCCTAAATACATCTTGAGCTGTGGGTAGAGCCAGTCCCTCTAATATAGGCAGAGGAACCCTCCATGACTGGATCACTCTGTTAATAGAAGACATGCACGAATGGGACTCTTCTGTGAATAGTAGAAATACTTTTTCTATTTGTATTTATTTTGTTCAAGTGGAAATAAAATCAATTAGTGGAAGTAGTGGAAATAAAATCAATCAATATAACTTTTTTTGGCACGATTAAGAGCTTTGTCCATAATTTCTCCAAAGTGAGAGTAACGTGTCACTGAAAACAGCTCTGGCATTGCTTGAAGTACTGACACATGTTTTCTGTGGGGGAGGAATGAAGCTTTCTGCTGCATCCTGTTCATATCATAACTGTAAGCCCCCATGCTCAGTAAAAAAAATGAAAATTAAAAAATATATATCAAGGACCAACTTTACAAAGTTGTCAAAATGCCCCCTCATTTTTTCAAAAGTCAAGGATCCACAGAAAAGTTGTTGAAGACTACATGCTGTTGAACAAGAAAGACATATTATAGATCAGTAGATCAGAAGTCCATTTTGGAAAATTCAGACAAGGACCTGGGTGATATTTGATGCTTTCTATTCAAAAGATACTGCTGAATATTTTGTTTTATTTCACTTTGGGGAATTGTTTTGTTGTTGTTGTTCTTGCAGACGTTGCTTTTTACCTATCTATACAATGCTATACATTTTTCATTGGAACATGACACGCTAAAGAGGATTACTGTGTACAGTATTCATAATTCATATAATATACTCCTATAAAATATAGGAATCAGTTTAAAATGACAGAGATTGGGGGAAATGTCTTTCTTTCTTTCTTTCTTTCTTTCTTTCCTAATGTCCTTTCTCCTCTCCATTTGTAACATGATGCATCTTAATCTCAATGGAATACTGAAATGGCCATGCATGCTTGATGTAACCCTAATTTTCCCAGCAATAATGTGAACAGAGATAAGCAGTTAATGGCATGGATGCCCCAGTATATATGCAAAAATTGGGAAGAAGTCAACTACAAGGTTTTATTGAGCCAAATCTCTTCATGTATGAACAGTGCCCAAGAATCAATCTTGGTCTAGTTCTTTAGAAAATACATTTAGTGCCAAGGACCAGAAGGTTCCTAATAGTGTTTGTTCCAAGTGAGGCGTAACATGTTTCATAAGTGTTATGAAAAGGGAAACATCATTGAAATTTGCTCATCTCACCACAATATTACTGGCATCAAGATGCATATTTTTACAGGGGTGAGTGGGTGAGAAATAGCCAAATAATTACATTCCTGTTGGATCTTCATTTCAAAAAGCAATTTTATCTGATCATTGATAACTGCTAATTTTCAGTCAGGTGTGGCAAAAGATTTTCTCACTATTTCATTTATAAGGAATGGATATATATATATATATATATATATATATATATATATAGTCTAAAATGTTATTTTAATTTGTTGTCTGCCTTATTTTATTGAATGTTAACATGTACTTATATGATCTGTGAGTGCTTTTGTATATATACAAATGTACATATTACGAGTACGTCATGAATATCTGTTCTATAGCCCCATTTTAATAAGCTTTATATGTTTGATATGTTTTATGCGTTTTATATACACTTTGTTGTCTTATGGCCTGTTGGCTGAAATAAAGATTATTATTATTATGTACTTATATGTATTATATTTAATTATTTTCGTAGAATGTATGCCATAGGCAGGTTTATTTAATATATTTTAATTGATTGTATGTACAGGGCTGTGTAAATTTATAGTGCTATATAAATAAAGCTTAATAATAATAATAATAATAATAATAATAATAATAATAATAATAATAATA
>NC_056524.1:117254113-117255537 GCF_019175285.1 Sceloporus undulatus
AAATATTCTGGCATTGGCAAAAATAAAATGCTTACAGATGCCAGTAGCATTCAAGTATACAAACTGACAATTTATTTCTCTACCTCAAATTACTTTCCATACACGTATGTCAAATATGTCTTGACAAAAGTATGCCTCCGTATCATGCCACATCCGTTACCTATTGTGACAGGCACCTCCCTAGCTGCCACCAATAAGTAATGGAGTGCCCTGTAAGATTTTCACTCCAACCCCCCTGGTTAGTTTTTTATTTCACCTCACTGCCTGGCACCAAGTTGTGTGATGGGACCATTGAACTCAGATCCCTCACTTGAGTGACTCCTGTGCTTTTCTTGCCTCAGTTTCTCTATTCAGAGTTAATACAGTGTTTTATACTGTTTGATACAGGAGTCCTGGTGGCGCAGTGGTTAAATGCAGCCACTCACCCAAAACCACAAGGTTGCAAGTTCAATACCAGCGAAAGGGCTCAGGCTTGCATCCTTCTGAGGTCACTAATATGAGTTCTCAGATTGTTGGGGGCTTAGACACTGTTAGTTCAGTATGAAGCAGTATATAAATGAAGCTGTTTGTTTGCTTGCTTAAACAGTTACAAAGATTTACAGTATCTGTTACTATATTCTATAAGTGGTCTCTGGGTTACAGTTTCACATGAGACTTTTGACAAGACTCTGAGCTTTCATACTTTGTTGCTACTTTATAATGTTATCAGTCACACCAATTCAATTTCCACACTTGACCTCTTTCAAGAAGTCAAGACTTGGGTACTTAAAACCCCTTTCAACGACTCCTTTCTGCAGTGTATCTCAGCCACCCCGGCTGTTAAAAACCCTGAGGGTCTAATAAATCTTTAACTCAGAGCGTGGTCCCTATCTGGTCCCTATCTACCTTATGTGTACCTCACTCTGCCTATTTATACCCACTTCTGAGAGTAGCCCCCACCTTTTCTTGGCTAAATTCCCATTGGCTGATTCCAGGCTCACTCTGAGTGAATGTTGCCAACATTCCAGTCTGTCTCCTCTCCACACCTATATTTTTGCTTCTTTTCCTCGTAAGACATCCCTTCCTCCTGTGCATTCATTGCTGCACCAAAAGCCAAAACTGAGCCCTCTGACGGAGAAGCTTTTTTCTAAGTGTTGTGTGTATAGCTGATAGCTGGCTGCACTCCAGATAAAATGAAACAGAACTACTTTATCGAGGGTGTCCTGATAGCAGTCACACACCAAAGATTGCAGAATTAATGGAGGGAGAGAAAAATAAAAGATTCCACCTTTGAGCTATACCACACAACAGACCCTTGGGGAAGAAATGGTAGCTTATCAGTGTAAAAAGAAAACAGATCTGTTGCTTATAGAACAGAATCAAAATACTCCCTGTTTTTGTTTTTGTTTTAAATAGAAATGACTCTAATTTTGTGTCAGAGGAGG
>NC_056524.1:117255547-117333821 GCF_019175285.1 Sceloporus undulatus
CTCTCCCACTTCCTCACTTGGCTGTTAAGAGATATTTACCAACTCAAGCAAATGAGCTCAGACATGAAGTAGAGAATTAATAATATATGCCTGACACTTGTAGGGCTCACCCACTGCATCGTAAAACACTTTGAAAAATTCTCAAGCAGAGTTTGAGCCACTGACAGGGGAGTGCTTTCTGTTTTGAAAATCCTTAATAAGCCTCAGGCAAAATCAGACTGATAACACTCAGCCTGGATCTTCCGCTGAAACTACAAGAGAAACGAACAGTAATCTGCATGTTTGTGTTTGATATGTCAGGATGGAATGGCTCTGCATTAAAGATGTACAAAGAATTCTGTTATCGCTGCTTATTGGGATTTTGTGATATGAGGCATAGCTAGGGAGGTTGCAGCAGTCACCTTCTCTGTGTGATGAAAAAGAGACTTAAGATACTGCAAGTAACCCAATTAACATAAGGAAGAATTTCTTCTGAGTAAGCATTACTAAGGTTGCTGTTGTTGCATGCCTTCAAGTAATTTCTGGCTTATAGTGGCCCTGAGGCAAACCCTTCATGGGGTTTTTTTGGCAAGATCTGTTCAGAGGGGGTTTGCCTTTGTATCCCTCTGAGGCTGAGAGAGTATGACTTGCACAAGGTCACCCAGTAGGCTTCCATAGCTGAGTGGGGATTTAAATCCTGATCTCTAGAGGCCTAGAATCATAGAGTTGGAAGAGACCACAAGGGCCATCCAGTCCAACTGCCATGCAGGAAATCACACTTAAACCATTATGGCACAATGGTTCTTGCAGATACACATACATATATACATTTATGCACATTTTATTAAATTCATCATTATGAATTTGCAGCTGTTCATTTATCCAGGATATGTAATGTTAAGTACCAGGCCACTCTGCATGCCATTTTCAGAAAATGTCTTGCTGCTGTGTGCCTTCAAGTCATTTCTGACTTATGGAGACCCCAAAACAGTGGTTCTCAGCCTTTGGTCCTCTAGATTTTTTGAGACTTTAACTCCCAGAATTCCTGAACAATGAGCATACTGACTGAGGCTTCTGGGAATTGAAGTCCAAAACATCTGGAGACCAAAAGGTTGAGAACCACTGCCCTAAGGTGAACCTATCATGGGTTTTCTTGGCAATATTTGTCCAGAGTGGGTTTGGCTTTGCCTTCCTCTGAGGTTGAGAGAATGTGACTTGCCTTATTTTTTTATTATTGTATTTATATCCCACTCTTCAGCCAGAAAAGCTCTCAGAGAAGTTTACAGACAGTTAATTAGCAGTAAGGCTCTCAGGCTTACAACCTAAAAAAGACATGACACAAAAGGAGCAAGGAATGGCAGTGGGAAGGGGAATAAGTCCAGTAGTTCTTCTCTTCCTCTGACCATGGCAAATGGACTGAAGGGAGGGCTCTTCTTCTTATTTTAGGCCAGGCCTGATGGAGCTGGCTGGCCTTTCTCTCCCTCTGAGGCCAGATAATGTCACCCAGTGGGTTTCCATGGACAGGTGGAGAATTCAATCCAGCTCAGTCAGAAGGTGTCCTTGGGACAAAGATCCGGAGGAAGAGAATGACACATTGCATTTATCTATTTACTTATTTGATTTATATCTCACCTTCTTGTCAAAATGGGACCAAATGCAGCTTTGAAATTCTAGCAATCTCAAGTGAAGCTGCTAATTTTGAAACACTAATGTGTGATATAATCCAGAAGCAAACAAGTTGATTAGAATTGTATTGCCAAAAAAGGGTGCCATCTGTTGGGCATCAGGTATGATCCCAAGGTGAATGGGACTTTGTGCAGCCACAGCATTAGCACTGAGGTGGTAAAATGTGGTGATTGTAATGGTGAAGGAGAAAAGAGGAAGGTAGCAACTAGCACCAAATGAGACATAACATTGTCATAGAATTAATATATGGAGGAGTGTGTGAAACACCACTGAAGGGGAATAAGCAAGAACTCAGTCCCAGAACATCAGTGTCCTAAGGAACTCATGAACTCCCTCAGGTAAGTCAAGCTGTTCTATGCCAAGGCATGGCAAGGAACAATTCAGAACAGTGACATGGGTAAAGATACAGGTGCAAACAGTGCTGCAGAGCAAGGTATAAAAGTTAGATTACTGTTCTGGGAATAAAGCATTCAAATTAATTTAACTGGAATTAAAACGGAAAGATTTTGAAGGAGAAACCGGAAAATAATAACAGTAATGAGTTAATGAAGAAATATCCTATAGATGGAAAGGAAGAACAGAAAGAGAACAGAACAAGAAAGGAGGAGTTGGTGGGGAGGGAAGAAACTCCTAATTCATATTGTTTGATAAAACACTGGGCTACCATTCCCAGAAATACACACAGAGCAGGGACACCAGATCCATTTGTGTCTCTTCATGTACTCCTAACAGTCCTACATGCACATACCAAAATCTTAATTTGTAGAAGGCACAATATATGAAAGTTTAATAACTGTTCAGGGCAAAGTACACTGGATTTATTAAACTGGAATTATAAACAAAGATATTCCAGAAGGAAAAACTTGAAACTAATGTGAATAAGATGGTGAAGAAATATAGTATTTACTATATGAAATCAGAAACAGAAGGAGAATGGAACAAAGAATGATTTGGAATTTTAACAACATACACTTTCCAAATTCAAAGGAGAACAAAGACATGTTAGATAAAACCACACATTTGCTTGAGTGCTTTACATTAAGTTCTCCACAAGAGAAATCAAAGCAACACAGAGACTGACAACAGAGGATCAATGCTAGTAAAATATCATTATTAATTGCATTTACTATTGCATGGAAAGCATATGCATATTTTTTTTCACATCCAAGTCAAAAGATGGTGTTCTGGAGAGTTTTACATCAAGAAAAGATCAGGGAATAATTGATTAAAGTGATCTGACAAAATGACGGAAAGGATTTTGAAGAGAAAAACCAGCAAAACCATAAATAAAATACTTTGCTCCAAAATGCAACAAAGAAATATTTATTTGCTTATGAATTATTTATCAGTTTAGTAAGGAAACAGGATCTAACAGTAATTTGTGAGTTATAAATTGCTCCCCACATGCCATTGGAGAGCCTGTGGTAAAATATATCCTAGGGTTAAAAGCTGGACCTGCCACTCATTCAGTGATCAGAGAAAGCAGGTTTCAGCCTATTCAAATTCAAAAAGCTGTTGCACAGAACTGAGCTTACAGCCTGGGAAAATTTTTCCTGGAAATGAGCTCTGACTTGCAGCCCAGGAAACTGTTTCATGAAACTGAACTGTGATTTGCAGCCTGAGAAATAGCTGCATGGAAATGAAGTGTTCCTTACAGTCTAGAAGGCTGTTGCATTGGGGCATACTATAAGGTAAACATGTACAGAACAGGGCTATGCTCTGAATGTCACGGCCTTACTGCTGAGTAAGCATGCATATAATTCAGCTTAGTTTTGAATGCATGGTGGGAAAATATCCAAATTGGTAAGTCACTTTTTGTACCATACTCTTCTCTCACATTTCCTTAATCACACCTAGTGCACAAATAAAGCCCGTAAGACCTTTCTCAACCTAAAATGTATCCCACTGGGCGAAACATTTTATCCATCCCTGTATTAAGGTAAAAGGACACATGATTTTCTGCAATGTTGCTTCCTTGGATAACAAATCCATGATTACATGACACATTTATGTATGTAAAGAAGACCTGGGTGAGTTTTATTGTAAGCTCACTGATTTTGTTGTTGATGGTTAGATGGTTTAGGGAAACTTTCATAGCTGGCTATAATTTCCAATAACACACCATGTAAAACTGCTGATTGCTTTATAGCACAAAATCTTTTCAATTAATTTTAAAGGCATAGGGTTTTTAAAGTGCACATGAAAATAAATGAATTTATCCCATAACATATTTTTATGTTCATTGCAGAGGACTGTAACTACATATTTAATTTTTAAAAGACTTAATAAAATGAATGATAGTCCTTAAGAGAGTGGATTTTGCAACATAAATATTTTTTATGGTTTGTAAGTAATGAACATATGTAAATATTTCATAAGAACAACTTATAAAATCAATTCTGTTAAAGTCACATTAAAGCATTCAGATTTATTTCAGAAGATATGAGTAAACTCAGAAGCTTATTCCCCTCAACTTCTATTATGGTTTTGACAAGTTCTGTAAACCTACCTTGTGCCCCATTTCAAAATGTATGTTTGCAACAACTCTCTGGGAAAACAGTATGCTGCATCTTAGTGTAGGTTGTGTCAGCCACACTTCTCTTGTAGGATTCATGACATCAATTCCTGAGCCACCAAATCCTGTGGATGGAATATCAGTTTTACCATCACAACAACCACATCTTTAGTATCAGTTTTAAATTTTCTTTTAAATTCGTATGGTGCATATGAATGTAGACATTTTCAACTCTTTTTTGTAATACTTTTACATATTGTCCAAATAACCACCTAACCAGAACTTCCATGACACTCTTCCTTTACTAAAATCAGTCCTCAAAGTCTACCTTCTCAATCAAGTTTTGGGTATAACAATTTAGCTTTTATGCTATAACTACATGCTACAACTAAATCCCTAAGCAATTGTAACCAAAGCAGTGTTAGATTGATTCTCTGTTTATCCTGCCTTCCATTGTTTCTACTTCCTCTATGGTTTATTCTGCCTCAAATATTTAGATTATGAGCTCTTTTTGGCAAGGATCATTCCTTGTGTGTTCTGTAAAGCACCATGCTGACCAAAGGCACTATCTGATGTTGCTAATGGTGCTAGCTAATGACTCTCATGTCAGTAGAATGATGAATCTGCTATGGTTTTCAGTCCATACTTGAAAGAAATTATCCAAGATGCTAAACTCTGATCCAAAACACACAATTTTGAGTAGCACTGATCCAGATCACACAATAAACAGCAAGTTGGGATACAGTACCTATTTCAGAGACAGAAGTCCAAAACACACTGCAGAAATAATCCAGTTTGAGACCCTTTAACTGCTCTTGCTTAATGGAATTCTAGGAACTGAAGTTTGGTGACATGATTTGCCTTCTCTGTCAGAGAGCTCTGGTGTCACAATACACTACAATTCCCATAATTCCCTCACACTGAGCCAGGGCAGTTGCAGTGGTCTCAGACTGGATTATTTCTGCAGTGTATTTTGGACTTCTGTCTCTGAAATAGGTACAGTACCTTAGATTGCTCTTTTGTTGTATTATCTGGATCAGTGCTGTTCAAAATGATGGTCCATAGCATGTTCACCCTCCACATCAAAAAGCTGAAAGGTCCTGATCTAGGCAATGCCTAAGGAACTTCACACACACCTGGGGGAAGGAAAAAGTAGGTGCTCTCTATCTGAGAACATACCCCTGACTGCACTAAGACCACCTGCTTCTGAGGGACATAGCCAGGATTTTGGGAAGGGGGCTCCAGATTAAGTGCCACCATTATAATGGGGCTTGGGTGAGGTGGCGCAGCAGCACGCACCATTCATTGTATCTAATGGAAGGGGGGATCCGGACCCCATGGACCCTCCCTTGGCTATGTCCCTGTGCTTCTCTATGGTCTGAATTGCTTCCTCCTTCCCACACCCTCTGGTAAGTGAAGGTTGAGGGCTCCTCATCTAAAAAGAAACTTGTGTGTGTGTGTATAAATCATTAATAAGATGGTAGCCTACATACCACACTTCTTTAGCTATAGAAAATTACTATTCCCATTACAACTTTCTCAAGTGACCAATTTTAGGTGTCATGGAAGGAAAGAAAACTATTTTTCTTTTATTTTCCTTTATTTAAGTAACTATGCATTCATTTTCAGTAAAGGAGAGAGACACTTATGAGATTTTTCTATTTCCAGTGTTAAATAACTTGACTATCCTATTCTATGAAAGGGCTCTTGACTATCATATGCACTTTCAAACTGGGGTGTAATAATGTCTTAGGCAGCAAAACATCCTTCTGGGGCATTGCTGACTTTTCCCTTTCAAGGGGTAATCCATTCCAACTCCTCCTTCACATACTAGCAAACAGTAGAGGTAGAAGAACATTTTTATTGATACCCTACATCCCATCAATGTTGTATGCCTGATCTCAACGATGCTGTGTCCAGCTAAACTGAGAGGCAAAGCTTGTGCTTTCAGGACATCATTTTATGAACTGGAAAGGGAATTAGAATATATCACTCTGAAACTGTAGTCTGTTTTCTTGTAATTTCTTGTAAACACTTCAAGGTTTTATCTTAATAAATGACATGTGTCATCATATATTTAAAGAATAACAAGATCACAAGTTGTCCCAATGAATGGGAAAGGTGTTGTATGCAGTAGCGTGTGTCACCCAGAGGTGAAACCACAGACATGTCCTTCATAATTCCAGAGGACATGAGGCTCATTATCAGAGGCAGATAAGGAAAGGCCAAAGAGTTCAGATCATCAATGTGTCAATCAAAGTAAACTCCATAATGAAAAGTGTCTGAAGCAATGATGATTGTTTTGGTAATTATTATGCACAATCAATTGTAATTATCATCTTACCTGTTTTATTGCTTTAATTCAAAGGACTGCGATACATAAGTGAAAACAACCTAACAACAACAACAATAGATTAAACATTTACATTTCAACCTTACTGGAGATAATCATAAGGATTAAAGGGGAAAACCCGTATGTGTGTGTCCATTGTTTAGCAACGTCCATTGTTTAGCAATGTTTCAGTACACTCTTCTCCAACTCCCCTCTCTCTCAATATCTGGGTAATTTAGGTCTGAAGCAGATGGGAACACTTCTGGCTGCTCTGGGAGTGTGGCGTTTACATGGCACATGCCCCCAACGCTATGAACTTTGTATTCTTAGGAAATCCACTCCCCTTGAGATGATTCAGAGATGCTAGAGGGAGCAATGTTTCCATGATGATTGAGGAAGCCCACTTGGCTGCCATACATGCACACTTCCTCCACCTTTGAGGGACATTGAGTGATGATTCAGCCAGGTATGAAAATCTAGCTATACATTTTAATATTTCTAAGATTACTATTAAAGTAAGCTAGATTCTAATATAAACTCATTTTTTAAAAAACTGGAGGAATCCTTAGTAGGGCTGTGAAAATGTGCAGTCAACTGAGATGGAAATTAGAATGAAAAAGATCTGTACAAAATTCTTAAAAATTCTTATGGCCCTATTACGTTTAAATAAATAAATAAATGTCACAACTTTTGTATGAATTGCAGTGTAAGGGAATGCCTTATATTTTTAATCTTGTGTAATTTTATATGATTTTCATAATCTTTCATAAGAATTTCAATTATTCGGAACCATCTGATAATAAATCTTTCTAGTACCCATGTGATCACAATAGCAATTACTTAAGATGGCAGCCATGATTCAGTCCGTAGATGAATCTGAAGAGAATATAGTGTAGAAGCCCTGCATTAATATTTTTTATGTTAAGAAAACCTTTTCATTGCAAACTGCATTTTGATTTTAAAAATAAATTTGTTTCTTCTATATAGAATAAAACCTATCTGGTCTTTTGCTTTCATTTTCCTTCATAAAGGTTTCTTTTTCAACCTTTGATAGTAAAGAAATTATTTCTGTCATTCATTCTCATTTGCTGTTCTGCTGTGAAGCATATTACTTTATCCTTAGAAGCATTATTTGACACTGATACTTATTTCATTCTTATATGGAATTCCAGCTAACATGTTACTGATAAACAATGATAGCTCTCATTGGCATGTTATGTTCCTTCTCTATCATTTTCTTTTTCTCTCCTTATTTGAAACTTCTGTCAAGTTCCTCAATGTAAGGTGTCCTAATATAGGGTAGCATCTTGAAAAGTGGTGTAAATATCGCAATATTAGCATTAAGAAAAGATATCACTCACAAATAGAGTGATAAAAAAGCCTTCTTATGATTTGACATTTCTAATCTCAAAGCAGTCATGAGAAAAATTTCAGGTGAGGATTTTAGGTACTGGTATGTGCTGATATGTTTCACTTTGGAAAACTTTTTAAAAGTTGAGTTCAAATGTCTTTAAGTTGTTCATTTTTATCCTTTTTTAAAAAAAACTATTTAGCTATACATTTTAATATTTCTAAGATTAATATTAAAGGTAAAGGTAGTCCTTTGACATGAATGTCTAGTCGTAACTGACTGGTGGGGCTCATCTCTGTTACTAAGCCAAATAGCCAGCATTGTCTGAGGACTGCTCTAGTGGTCATGAATGCACTGAATGCTGTTACTTAATATTAGCTTTATAACATTACTTAATAATGATTAATATTGGCCCCTCCTTTTTAAAAAAACAACAACCCTTTTTTAGCTAGTTTGAAGTTCCCCGAACATGAAGTTCCCTTGGTCTTTTCACAAAAGTACTAAACATTTTTTTCAGCAAGCTATTATATATATATATATATATATATATATATATATATCACAGTATCTATCTGATCATTCTATGACATATAATAACTGTATAATGTTCCCTAATGATCAGTGGACCAAGCCCTGTCCGCTGAACCTTTTGTTAAGGGAAGTAAAAGGAAAATGGGCCAAGATGCTATAAAAAGAGAGAGATCTTTATTTTAAGGGAAAACAAAAACTGATTTTAAACATACAGAGAGAAAGACAGACCTAAGGCAAGGTGGGTCATCACTCATACCAGGTAAAAGTGTGGAGCAATAGTTCTATTCGGTGGTGTGTGTGTGTTAGTTTTTTGAAAGGATACAAAAAGCAAATACATGGAGGGATCAAACTGTGGGAAGAGGCAGTCTTGTGTCCAGGAGATAAACTGTATACAGTTTATCTATAGAGTTTATCTTAACTGTACTGTTTCAGCCACTAATATGATGAACTGCAAGACAGGATCCACATTGTGTTTCAGCCGGTGTGGAAATAGACAAATCCTGGAGAAATAGCTAAAGGTCCATGGAATCTCACTGGTGGCTAATGTCCAGCCAGGGAGGCAGGGAGCTCAGAATGCTGGACCCTGGCATGCATACAATGTAGTGTTCAGAGCTGGAAGGGAAAGAAGGCAGCTGGAATTATACTGGTGAAAATTTTAGAGGATAGACCAACAGAAGAGTCTAGGGAGAAAAGGAATAGGACTAAGGGTGGACTGTGATAGTAAATGATTAGGAGTGGGACCAAAGTTGAGAAGATCAGTGAAAAAGGCAAGACTCAAGAAGATTTGTACCAGGGGAGTAAGAGAGTAAAAGTGGGACAATTGTTTGCAGATGGCCTTTAGGGCCTTCTGGGACTTACTATACTGCCTAGCTTAGCAAAGCCATTTCTTATTGCATGCTGACTGCTCATAACCTTTATCCCATATACCTGCTAAATTCTGCTGAGTTGTATCTGCTTGCTTTTTCAAGAAGAACCAGAGACATCTGGCATTACTAGGTTTATTTTCACATTGTGTGGTAACTCATGGTGTTACTCTCATGAAAAAAAAATCTAGCTCTAAATTGCAAATTTGCAATATATTTTGTCTACTTTTCCACTCCTTTCTCCCAGCCCCCTCCCCCAATTGTAATTGACTAAAAGAGAGATCCTTGTCATACCTACATGCAGAAACTTAAATAAGCAGGCCTGGTATGTGCCAGTCCCCCTCCTCTGACCTGGGAGGACCCAGCTTACATCCACCAAGCAGACTCAATCTACCCCTCACTGTTGATCTCATGGTTGGGAAGCCCATTCTGGCTGAGAGTAATTTCACCCAGTGTGGTCTGCAACCCCCACACTTTCCTAGTGGTGCCACTGGACAGCAGAGATAGATAAGGAGGAAGTGTAGAATGCTGTTTCTTGATAATATCCAGTTTCCTAGAAAAAAGTATGCTTTGATGGCATGTAGACCTGAAAGTTTAGTGGCCTGATCTTTTGCAAGGTCTGATGTCCCTTTGATCAAAGAAAAAAGATATCTCATTTGCTTATTTTCCATCCTCTTTGAATTCAGGATCTTTCCTGAGCTCTGTGTATTGCCTGGACAGGACGTGGTAAACTTAGGTATCAGTTTAACCCTTACAATTTGGTTTATTTCCTCAGGATTTGAACATAGCACCCAACACCTCCCAGATTGTTGTTTCATCTACATACAGGACAATGCACAATCAAGTGAGTTTGTCCTCTGTCTCCATTTGAGGCTGATACTGGTAAGTGAGTGGGGTAAGTATAGCTTGGGATCCCTGCTTTGGAAGGATGGGTCAGGGTGAGTGCATTCTTGACATTAGCCTTTTGGGTATCATGTGCATATTGAGGGATGAAGGCAGGCTTCCTGTGCAGAAAGGGATGTTGATTGTTTTCCTCATCTCTTACTGTTTTATCTGTTTATAACCATCTATTTTAAAATTTGTTAGCTGTACTGAACAGATTTGCCTGTCAGGTTCATAGAATAAATACATTTCGCAAATAAAATCAATCAATCAGAACAGTATTTAGCAGCCTTAGGGTAGCACTTGAGCATGTTCAAAGCCATTTCCATAAATTCTTAGGTAGTAGGATTGTTGTTTTTTAACAGAAGTAGCAAGTATGTTTAGTAGTATGAGTATATTAATGGTGACTTGCTTTAGGTTATACTATGTGTTAATGTTTGAAATGAACTTTGAACTAGGAAACTCCTGCTCCATAGGCTTTTCGAATCTCTTATTCTGCCATATGAATATAGTATTCATACCATTTATGGCTATTATCCACTGATTTACCTGCCTGGCAAACAGTACATTTCACTTCAACCCCCCCCCCCCCCCCCCCCCCCCCGCAGTACATAAAGCTGTTTCCTGTCATTTTTAGAAATATAGATATTTATGCTCTAGACTTTAAAGCCATGTTCTGTCATTTTAGCCGACATGGCGTCCCTATGGTTTACTACTAACATTAAATCATTCTGAATATTTCTAACATAAAATGTACCTTTCTGAATTCTTTTCCTGTATCTGTCATGTTCCCTTCTCATTGTCTTCCATTTTCACAATGAGCTGGAGATTACTGACCATGACTATAGAGAACATCTGTATGACTCTTTAATGCAAATTACAGAGCATGGGGGGCACAGGACGCTTTCATGAAATAAAATTCTCCATTGTGTCCTTAGTTTTGATGGGAGGGAAAGGGAATTAACAAAATGACTAACACGCAGTTCATTTCTTAGACTAAAATGTGGTCACCTTGAGATGCTAACATTTGTGGCTATAATCCATGGAATTTGCTGGTACTAGATTTTCCCTATTTCAAAGTGGTGACATCCTCACAACATCAAGCTATCTTGTCTCAATGAAACCTTTGAACAAGTGTGAAGGATTCCATTTCCTCTAAATTTGGGGAGATGTTTACATATATGCCTACAGAAACTTTCATATATATTAGGGTAGATTATGTTTGATTCACACATCATTAGCCACAACCCATTTATGGGATATAGTGTACAGATGCTGGGATGGATTAGAGAATTGATCCTGTAAACAGGAAGCCAATCTAGTGGCTAATTAAGTCCACCTTCCAGCCCATATGTGAGGAGGAATAATAGTACCTTTTGTGGGTTTTTCAGTGTATTTGTCCATGTTCTAGAAGAGTTTATTCCTGGGAGGATATACAAAGAGGATTAAGTGTCTGTTTAATTGGTGATCATTGTGCTGCGAGAAGTCCTGACCCTGGGTGGTTTTCATTTGCATTTTGCTGGATCTTGATTTTAGTGTTTTTCATGGCTGGTAGCCAAAGTTCACTAATTTTAAGGGTTTCTTCTTTCCTGTTGCAAAGTTCTGCTAAACAAGCAACAAAAGTGAAATGGAACAGAATAAGCTAGGGAAGGAGGTTGCTATGAAGACGATAAAAGCCCTCCCAAGGAAGGTCAATCAGTTTGGAACTAACATTCCTTACTGGCCTTATCAAGTTGTGGGAAGCATATATACACAACAGCCTATGGTATAATAAGAAGGAAAATGGATGTGGAACATGCAAAGAGAACAAAATCACAACCACAAAGCAGTCTAAGATCTGAGCATGACAAGCAGTTTAAGCAGGATCCAAAGTTAGTCAGTGGAAAGACCCAGAAAATAAGCCAAGGTTTAGAGAGAGAGAGATGAGAAAAAGGCACGACAACAAATGAAGATAGCAGAGCAGTTTTACAGAGCAGAAATGGCATTGGTTGTGTTAATTTATAGCCCCCTGTAACTCAGCATAGGTTCCAGTATTTTCTTTTTAAGTTTTGTCTGTGCTCTTATTGTGTCCATTTCAGTTTGTGGCATTCAGAAAGATGAAACAGTTTGTCTTCCAACTCCCTCTCTTGAAGGAATGATCCATTCTGCTTTTAGGGCAGGGTTGTCAGCCTCCACTAGCTCTGTTATCTGGGCTCACCTCTTCCACATCTTTGTCTGAGGAGGCCTTTTCCATGCAAGGCATTACATCTGCCCTGGCCATGATGCATGATGCCGCTCCATCACGTGCACGCACCCCATTATTTCCTATGGGGCTTGAGCATAGGTGGATTTTCTCTTACACGGGAGGATCCGGAACGGATCCCGTGCGTAAGAAGAGGGCTCATTGTATTATAGTCACTATACATATTTCAATATCTACCCCAGATATTTTGGAATCTATAAGAAGTCCCTATTATGTACACCTTATCCTAATACAGAAATGGAAGGAGACACTCATAGGATACTGCTAATCTAATTTATACCTTGTATGCTGGGAGGAAAAAAATCCTTCCATACTCTTAACGTCTTTCCTTGTCGTAACATCTTGGCTATTTATATGTAATTTGGTAATAGGAGCTTTTCAGATTCTGGAAATAACTAGTTTCCTTAACAGGCAAAGCAGTAAATATACTTAAAAAGAACTTTGATTTCTTCCCTAAAACAAATTATGAAGACATGAAGAACACATGGGCTGCATCTACACTGCAGACATTATCCAGTTTCACATTGCTTTAACTAACATGGGTCAATTGTATGGAATCCTGGGGATTGTAGTTTTATAAAATATTTAGTCTTCTCTGTCAGAGATCTCTGGTACCACAATAAACTACGGTTCCCAGAATTCCATAGCATTGATCCATGACAATTAAAGCGGTGCCAAACTGGATAATTTCTGTAGCGTAGATTCAGCCCTAGTGAGTGTAAAGCTCTCCCCACATCATCATAGGAACCCTAACATGAAGTTTGTTTTGATATCAAGTATTTACTATGGCTGGTTCATATAGAATTTTACTAGTAGGAAAAAGAAAAGAGTGAGGGAAATGAATAAAATGTCCTTACAGAGATGTATAAATTGTCCTAAACACTAACATTTAAGCTTTGAAACCTTCAGAAATGACAGAGAAGCAGTCAGGTTTTTCATTATGTAAATAATCATATATCACAAGATAAATAGTACATACCTTTCAAGTATGAAGAAAAGTGACAGGAGAGATATTGACTTCATTTTATGGATAAAAAGAATATGGATATGAAGTAGGTGAACACATGAACTAGTACAAAAGATGAATAATTGGTTATCTTAATATCCATAATTGTGATTATAGGTGGCGGATAGATTGAATTGTGGAAATAAGGGCACAGAGAACCAAGAAACGTTTTAAGTATTTCTCAGAAACTATTTAGAAAGAAGAGCTTATAAGCACTGAAAATTGTAGGAAGAGATAAATGGCTGTAGATTATCTTTAAGAAGTTGTTAGAAAATTTTTTTTAACACAGCAGAATATATATATATATATATATATATATATATATATATATATATATATGGTTTATTCCCAAAAGTGTTGAGAATTTCCCACCAGTAATTTAACTTGGAAGTGATTTAAGATGGTCATGTTAAAATATTCAGAGCTATATACGAGAAGTTGTCAAAAGCTTATAAGATAGTCACTGAAGTCAGTAAAGGGCAATAGCAGCAACACTACTGCAGAAATGTAAATGCATTACCACCAAGTCATTAACCTATCCAACCCAATTTTAAGGAGATTCTAAATTTTGATAACACACACACACACACACACACACACACACACACACATAAAAATATGGTTTACTCCTCTTATCATGGTGTAACCCTATGCCCTCTGATGTAGGCATAAGTCTCATAGAATTCAGTGGAACAAATCTGAAGGTAGAGATGTATAGAGATGTGTATCCTTTTTCAATTCAGGACACTGTTAATAGATTTATATATGGAAACTAAGATGGAGGCATGGATGACAACAGTTTCAATAACTGAGTCAAAAACCAAACTTGTTCCTTTGGTACCATAGTAAGTAGGCAATGAATACAACCAAATATCCAGACTTGTGTGACATGTATTTTGGGAGAATGGCTACAAAGGGTTGAAATAGATAGCCCTAAAAAGACCGCTTCAGGCATCATTGGCATGCTCCCTTTATTCTCTCCCTTTATTCAATGAACATCAAGAAGCCACCAGGAGAACACAGTGGGGCCGGCAAAGATGGCTTTTCCCCAGCCAAAAAAGGACCGGATCTTATCCACTCCTTTTTTGGCCAGGTTCAAGGTGGATTCAGGCTTCAAGCCATCCTTTCGTCCCTTCTGTTTTTTTCCCAAATGCAAATGTAAATGTGACAATCAGAAATCATGAGCATTCAGTGAATAATTATATGGATATTTTTTTTTAATTTACTATAGATAATCAGATCAAAAATGTGTTCTAGTCTTTTCTAGGCAGTCTTTTTGCTAGGATCTAGTGTATGGAGTTGTTGGAAAATCTGTAACTGTTGCCCTACATTTATTGAACTTTCATCTCTTGAAGACTGGTAAAATTTCAAACCAAAATCTTTCAGAAATATTCAGATCACCTTTTTAGGGCTGGATTTTTGTGCCTGGGGATTTACGAGAAAATGATTGTACATATTTTAAATGGTTACGAAGAGATTAGCCGTAATCCTTTTTTATTAATACCCAGTTGATAGTGTCTATATCCTGATCAATATTTTTAGAGGATTTTTATTTCTTTGTACACATAAGATCATCGCAATATATGTTAAATTAAGTACAGGCACTCCCTGGATTTTTTTTTTTTACTAATATGAAAATCGATATAGTTTGTAGCACATGTTAGTGACAATAATAGATAAATTGTTCACTTGGTATAAAATAACTTCACTCTATAAATGGGTCTTTTCCCAGTGGGGAGTTAGGTTGTTTGCCATTGCATTAGGTATGGATGTCTGAATCTACTTCATTTTCTCTTCCTTTATTCAGAATGCCACAGTTCACTTTTGAGCTTTGGAAAGTAAACTATGAAAAGTAATTCCTTTAGCCACAAACACTTCCTTGGGGAAATATTGTTTACTTTTGCAGGTCTCAGCTTTGTTGTAATTTGACATCGATTCAATTCTGGCTCATTGTGACCTTCTGAAAGAGATACTTCCAAGAGCCCCTGTAATCGACATCCCTGTTTAGGTCTTGCAAATTCAGGGCTGAGTCTTCCTTCCACCTCACTGAACATTATTGACTTTTCATAATAGTCATGCATCCCACAATGCATTCAAAAACTTATACCTTCAGTTTATGGTATAGGTGATTCTGATCTTAGTATTTAATAATATATATTTATATTTCAATACCTTATCTACTTCCTTCATAGCTGTACAGCATATAAGTTATACATCAAGACAATCAAATGTTATAACACTGCAATTTCTTTTAGAATGATTCAGATTCCCCCCCCCCCCCCAATGATCTATACCATCAAAGCTTTGCTCTAATATATAAAACACAGGCTGATTTCACATCTTGCTCAACTAAATATGAACTACTAACTATCAATTATCAAATCATATTGTTATCAAAAATATAGTGCAATTACAGAAACTGTTCATGATCCTGATTATCTAGACTCATTTCAATTTGGGTTTAGGCCTGATTATGGGATGAAATAGCCTTGGTCAACCTGATGGATTATTTTATCAAGAGACAGATTGAAGGAGTACAATCACATTGCTTTTCTTTGACATTTTGATATGATTAACCATTATATTTTTCTGGATTGGCTCAGTGAGATTGGAATGGCGGGGGGGGGGGGGGGGTTCACTGTATTTCAATCGTTCTGATTCTATCTACAGGAGATTCCAGAAAATAGCTTTGCTATGGAATGGCACAGGATACCATCTTATTTCAAATCCTGTTTAATATCTATATGAAGGTGTTAGGGGCAGTCATCAAGAGACTGAGAACAAAGTATCATCAGTATGCTGGCAACATGCAGCTCTATTTCTCTACTATATTTGAAATAAGTGTGGCTGTGCAAATTCTAGATCAGTGCCTAGATGCAGCAGTGGACTGAATAAAAATCCATCATCTGAGGCTAGATTCTAGCAAGGCAGAAAACTTGTGGATGAATGGCTCACACATGTAGCAGACAGGCAGACTACCTCTTTTGGAAGGATATCCATAGTTTAAGATACTCTTAGATCCATATTTGTTGCTGGAGACCTAAGTGACTTCACTAGCTTGGATGCCTTTTATCCACTTTGGCTGGTTTATCAGCTGTAGCCATTTTTTGGAGATGGATAGGTTCACTGCAGTGGTTCATTCACTGTTAACCTCAAAGCTGGACAATGTGCCATATGTGGGGCTGCCTATAATGCTGGTCACATTCCACAGGTTTATATGTGTATTGGCAGTTGTGTGTTGGGTATATTTTATGGTTTATTAAGGTACACTGCTTTGAAATGTTTGGATCTAAGCAGAATATAAATGCAAGCATGTAAATAAATACATAATTTAAAAGAAGCAGCACAATAGGCATATTCGACAGAAGACATTAGAGGTGTTGTGTCATAGTTATCCTTACCAGTGTACCTTGAAAATCCAGAAGTTCTACTTAGTATGTTAGAAATGACATTTGATAGAAAAGTCAAGAAGAAAGAATAGCCAAGACTATGTAGCTCAGTTCAATTTGATTTGATTCAAGTCAGCTACATGTCAAAGGCTGACTCTTTTGTTTCACCCCTTATTGATGAATACCTCATATAGTGATAAATATCATAGTGCTGCACATGGTAGATATTTATTTAAAATTATGTGTGGGTTTCTCTAACAGAGAAGAGAAGTCAGCCAGTTGAAAGATTCTTGAACCTGCAGTGGCCTGCCAACCAGAATCATTTGCCCATTTCTCCATTAAGTAGTGAGAGGTAAGTAACTAATGTGATATTAACAGTTTCTTTCTCATCCTAGCTACACCATCTGATTGTCTGCTTGAAAGTAGTGTCCCCCACTATGTTGGCAGACCATGATGACAGGATGGCTTGATAACATGCTTACTTGGAGGTCTCTCATAGGTTTACAATAAATCACTTTGAGGACAGTTAACAACAACAACATTGATGCCACTTTTAGCAGAAAGGATCAACTACACCCATTTTACCAGGAAGCCAAAGAAAATGTACTGGAAGAACTTGCCTCCAGTTGTATGGCTTCTGAAATCCACAACCTGATTCAATAGTTTTCATCAGCAGCAGCCATCCACTAAACATAGCATTGAGTTCAGGTGCCATATTTTAAGTTCATGTCTATGGACTTTCTCATTCAACCATCCCTGCATCCATTCAATTTAGTTTCTGTGCAATTTTTTTTAATAATCAGAAAAAATCCATATACATTTTGTGTAAATCCCGACCCCCAAGCCTAGTAATAAATGCACATTGCCACATTCCCTCGCTGTATAAAGAAGTGTTCTAGATATATTTTTTAAATGGATGCAGAGGTTTATTTGGTGTGTGTGTTGTGTGCCTTCAAGTCATTTCTGACTTATGGTGCCCCTTATCATGGTGTTTTCTTGGGAAGATTTTTTCAGAGGAGGTTTGCCATTCCCTTTCCCTGAAGCTGAGAAAGTGTGACTTGTCCAAGGTCACCCAGTGGGTTTCCATGCCTGAGTGGGGATTCGGACCCAGAATTGCAGTCCAACACTCAAACCAATCTACCACATGGTGTATTTTTTCAAATATGTTCATGTTGCCAAATGCATTTTTCCTCACACAATATATTATTTTTGTGGAAAGAGAAGGGGTTTTTTTTTTTGGGTTATAAACCATATTTTTTTACAGAAAATGTCCTAAAGTTTGAAAATGTATAAAAATGTGCATAAAATTCAAAATCCTCTCCATGAAGGACTAAACTTTTGAAATAATTCATTCTTGTGTGAAATTTTTGTGTGTGTACAAATGCTTCTTTCTATGTGTGCAAGAGTGAAATAAACAAACATTTACTTCCATATTGTAAACCAAAGTACTCTCCTACTTTCCTTTCATACACTGATCTTTCTTTCCTTTATACAGAAAATTTTGATGAAAAATATTTCAATTTTTCCAAAGAAATTGTCTGTTTCTATATTACTTCGATTTTGAAAGCCACAAATGAACCTATGGGAAAGCTGATATTCACTTTGGATCAATTCAGCGAATGCTTGTCTCCATTTGGATAAATTCCAAATTCAGTACCATATTCCTTTGAATCTAATTGTTTCAAAATCCATTTCCTCTCCAGACACACTTTTGACATAATTTTTACAACATATTCTGTCAGAAGGTTCAAAGCTTGGAAGTAAGTGGATAATTAAGTTCCAGAACTGCACCTCTGCAGACATCTGTTCAAAAGGCACAGATCAGATCTGTTCTCAATGAAATTTCCAAAGACCAAATTTTAAAAGCATTTTTAATTGAAAACACATATGACATGCTTGTACTGTTATCCTTTGATTATTTGCCATCGTTGTTCTGAAGGGAGAATTTTGGGGACTCGGGAAATATGATTTGGTCAAGTAAAATTGTGTGTGTGTGCGCACGCGTGCAGGAAATCAATTCCTTCATACACCCATATCTATACTTTTGGGGATACATACATATGCAGACATGACTAGGGGATTACACCTGCACAAATCATGAAGAGGAGAGCAGTCATAAAGAAAAAAATCCTGCAAAGTGGCCTTCTTTTGCTGAAATTTCAGTTCAGCTTAGCAACAGACACAGCTTGAGGAAGAAATGCTGCTGTAAAGGGCAATGCAGTTTCTTTTATTGTGCACTGCAGCTGTAAACTGCCAATTGCAACACATATCAGGGTTTATGTAACCAGTGGCTACAAACCTCAAGCATAGTTAAATACTTGGTAGAAAAAAGGGCCTCATTTATTTTCTGTTTCTTGTTAATGCTTCAAAGGTTTGCCAGTACTATAAAGAGTCCCACAGATGCCCACCGCACAGTGTGACTGCTTTGATATAATGTCTATAGCTTTTTGCCAGCTGCCAATGTGGTAGTGGCCAAGGAAGCAGCTTTCACTTGCCAATTTCAGGTAAAATGGGAATGAATAAAAGAAACAATATCGTTCCTGTCTTCCTTGATAATAATTCTGATTGATTGCCCTCTGCACAGTGGAAGTGTACGTTCCTGTTGCTTCTCATCCAACTTCTTTTACTTCTTCTGAAGTAGGAAAAGGCCATAAGGCAATGCTAAACTCCTCTGAACAAATCTTGCCAGGAAAGCCCAATGATAGGTTCGTCTAAGGTCGCCATAAGCTGGAAATGACTTGAATGCACACAACAACAAACAAACAACAAATGAGAATATAAGCAAAAACACTACATACAAGTTTCAAACTCATCATTTCCTTCTTTAAGAATCTATTATTATTCTATATAGACAAAAACAGCTACATAGAGCACATTCACAGTGGAAAAATGTGTGTGGGGGGGGCTAACTGAAATGGAGTCTTGTGAAAGAGAGCTTGATGGTCTAGGACTCTGAATGCTTTCATTCCATGTAACAATATCTTGTTGCAGTTCTCACTTGTCTTAAATCTAGTTGCCATTGCTCACCTACGTCAGAACCCAGTCCAGATCTACACTTATGACACTGTGTTGGCTACCTCTTAAAACAGAAGTTCCTTCCTTTCTCTCTCCTCACACCTCTGTTTGAATCAGTATCATACAATTGCTTTTATTAATTTTTTTCAAAGTAAAATAAATTATAGTCTTGTGCACAGAATGTAAATGACATGATCAGTATTTATAGCCTCGATTTCCATATCTTTAAAATGTCTTTTTAAAGGACCAGCATTCTTCACAGGTTCATAAAACCTTGGTCAAAACTTTGATTTTATGTAACATAATGTGTATGCACACAGATATATGAATCTGTAATTGCTGATGTCCAAGTTTGATTATATCTTGACATTTAGAAAATGTAATTGAAAAAGGTGTTTAAATCCTCTTCTCTTTTTAAAGCCATTCCACTTTTCATGGTCTTTGATCCAGCTTCCAGAATTTAGCAAATAAGATCCAAAAAGTTAGTTATAAAAAGCCTGTTAGCAGGGATTGACCACAGTAGAATCCTACTGTTTATAGCAATAGCAAGTACATTTCTATACCACTTATCAGTGGACTAGCACTTTCTAAGTCAAGTCGAAGGCTTTCAGGGCCAGCATCCATAGTTTTCTGTGGTTTTTTTGGGCTACGAGGCTACGTTCTGGGAGAGTTTATTCTTGAAGTTTTGCCTGCATCTGTGGCTGGCATCTTTAGAGAATGGTGGCATGGAGGTGTGTGGGGTATATATACAGCATATGTTTGCTTTCAGGGTTTCTTTTTTCCTGTTGAAGTTGTCCGGGTGTTTGTTGATTTCAATGGCTTCCCTGTGCATTCTGCCCTAATAGTTGTTGGCATGGTCCAGAATATCAGTGTTTTCAAATAGCAATTGATTGGCATGGCTTGACACTACTTCCTGTGCACGTTCGGCCAGCATTGGGAGTAGGCCATGTGGACAGATGAGGTTCCACCTGATTTGGGTGTTGCATATTTCTCACAATTCTAGGAAATGTTACACACTCACACACACACAGCCAAAGGGACCACAGGATTGTAACATGAAATGAGCTTTATATTCAGCCGGCTGGCTTCAGAGGAAAATAACTTTTCCAGACTTCTGAAGTCCTTTGCTATGGGTGCTTCACCATTTGATAAGATTTCAAACTAATACATATATTAAACATTTATAATTATCTTCATCTATTGGTTACAGAAAATATAAGTTTGATACCCCATGTGTGTACACATCTATCTTCTCTTTTCAGGTCTGTTTTACTCTCTATTCCAAGATGTACCAGGATGGTATTCCAAACATTTCTGATTTTGTCTATTTCAGGCTTCTAGGCACCTTTATGATAAGGAGAGATGCCCAAGATGTTACTCTGACTGTTTTCTCAAAACAACTTTTTAGTCTTGCCTTCATTTCCAAATCTTTCATCCATTAACATATTGGCTAATTGATTATATGTTGAATATACTGAGCATGCTCACTGCATGGACAACCTAGGAGTGACCCATTATTTCCTCTCCAGCACCCACATGACCCACAAGTCATTGTCTCTTGACTGACAGTGAAAACTTTTATTGGTTACTGTTCTGCTGATTTAGTATTATTTCCATATCTGGTAATACACAATGTGAAAAGTGATGTAATTTGCTCCATTTAGATGTTGTAGAATCTGAGGAGAATAAAGAAGAAAGAAATGAGAACTTTCTCTGACATTTCAGCCATTCTCTGCATTTGGAGAATGGCCTTCTGAAAAGGGGAACTTACTCTAAGTTTAGAGATTTTCTGTTAGGTCCACTACAGTGGAGAGCCACTGTGAATACAGATATCAAAGAAATCTTTAGCACAATAAATATTTTGGTCATGATCCCTAGAATCACATGACTAGTTCTGGAGGTGAAAAGAAAGCTTAGACTTGTGTTTCAAATGCAGCAACTTTGTCTGCACAATGCAGTTGAGGAGACCACCGTTGAAGCTTAAGGAAATTTTAAAAGCAGCCAGTGAAATGGTTTTAGATATCAACATAGATCTGTGTTTTAGCATTAAGTTTATTAGAGTCTGCATTTCTGCTAGACCTGCCAGTAATCTAACGTTGTGAATCCATGGTTTTTCATGTTGTCAGAAGAAAACATTTTCATCTCAGCTCAGGTTTGTATGAGTTTGTATGTATAAAAAAATCATTCTCCCAAAAGATGTGGTGGAAATCTACACCAATTTTGGCACGTGTTTCCCCTAATATATTCATTTTATGTGGACCTTTTTTAGTGTGGATACTTTTCATGTGGTTGCATCTGAGCAGCATAAATAATGCAGCTTGACATTACTTTAATTACTGTGGCACAATGCTATAAATTCTGGAATTTGTAGTTCTGAGATATTTCACCTTCTCAGTCAGAGATCTCTGGTGCCACAACAAGCTGCCAAACCCAGGATTTCATAGGGCAAAGCCATGGAAGTTAAGGCATTGTCAGACTGTGTTAATTCTGCAGTGTGGTACCAGCCTGTGTGTATATATTTAGGGAAATGTGGCTGGTAGAAATATCCACCCCCAGCCTTACTTACTGAAATGTGAAGAAAACAATTTCTGCAGTGCAGATGCAGCCTGTGTGCATTTTTGCTTTATACATTTCTAGACACATTTTGACTATGAGCCAGATCAGGGAACACACTGTATGTTCCTTACAGATTCAGAAAGTTGAATTTGAAAGTTCATATAAATTTAGAAAAGACTAATTGATCTTATATATTTAATTTAAATTAACACGTAGTTTACACATATAATAGAAATTAACTATTTTATTCTATATAAATACACACATTAACTCACACACGTCATTTAATTTCTACAATGTATCATTCTGTGATTTATAAAATGAATTCTAATAATGATAGTGACTTATTGAGGATATACACTAATAGTTCCAATATGAGAAAGATCTCTGAGTATGCCATAATTAGGGAATTATATTTTCCACAGAGCTTTATTATATGGCCATCTAGTTAGTTCTTGTTTCAGTATGTTTTGCTCCATTTCCTTTTAGCAGTTGCTCATTTTATTGCAATGTGGTGACACAAAGCACATTATTCTTTCTCTCTATCTGTGGTTAATAATTTGTAGTGAAGTTAGTCTTGCTTCACTTTAAGTGGTATAAAAAGAGAAATAAAAAATAAATAAATAAAAGGGATTTAAACTTTTGTTTTGATTTGGTCTGTCAATCCAGTTGCTGAACAATTTTTGAAGAGGAAAGCCTGTGAGTAAAAAAAAAATATAGAATGAAAATTTAAATAGATGTTAATTTTAATTAAGTTTAATTAATTGGGAGAGGGTTGCATTGATGAGGAGGCAACGTTCAAGTGTCTTAATTGGAGGGTACATTTGAAAACCATCCAAGTGGCCTGTAGAGTCCTCAAAGCAAAATAAGCCATTAAGATCAAAGGATTTTAGTAAGGTCCAAAATGAACTAAATGATATTAAGAGTTATCTGCATTGGCTAAATTTAATAAGCATAGTAAATCCCAGTATGAAGATGTCCAAGTTTTATCTGCCTGCCATCTAGCAATTAAAAATGAGAAACCTGTAAGGAAAGGAAAAGGAGTGGTATGGAGAGAAAGAAAAACTGAGGGGTTTGAGGCCACCCCTTCCAAAGATAGATTGGGACCATGACAAACGCACACCGTAGCCCCAATCCTCCTTGAAGCCAGTCGAAAAAGGAGCAGCAAAATCTGCTTCTTCACCCAGGGAAAATGTGGCTTTTCCTGTCTTGCTGTGGCCCAATGGCAGCTTCAAGCAGCTCTGGCAGTGTCCGGCATGTAAACACTATGCCACCGGAGCACCTTAAAGCCTCCTACATCTGGGTGGCCACCTGACTTCCAGGCGGCTTCAAGGTGGCATGAGAGTATGTGGCATATAAACACCGCATTCCCAAGCTGCCTGGATAGCAGTTTTAAAAGGCCGTCTGTTCCAGCCTTGAGAGAACAATTTGCCATCATAAATATGGTTGAATGCACAGGGACAAAATGGGTTTTAGAGGAAAAACAAAACAAAAAAGAGATAAAATCCTCTACCTGATGGTTGAAAGTCAGTTTTACTTTTCCTTAAATTTTCTTTTAGAGAGAGAAAAAGACAAAGCTATTCCTGTCACATTAATAAAGAAATCTACAAATTTTCAAATTTGTATAAGATACAGACAAAAAAAAAATATGAATCCTTTTTTTACAACATATATTCAACATTCCAGGGACTTTTAACTCGTGACTAAAAGGTTTTTGAACAGAAACATTCATTTTTAGACAATATATGCAGTGAAAAAGAAATGTGGTTTACCCAGTACAAAAGATAGTATGAGTACCCCGAGTTTACATTCTCAATTTGGTTGTGTGAATTGGCTTAGTCTAAAGTTATACTTCAGTACTTCCACCCCTTTCAACAAGTTACATTGCTGAAGATGTAAAAGGCTACAGGAATAATCCTGAAACTGCTACTCATGTTTTTTTGCTAAGTAATCCTGAAGTCTTTACTAATCACCTGAAAAGGTGGTAGAGCAGCTAGACCTTCTCCTTTGGAAATGAGTAACAGTAAAGTTAATGACTGCTGCTAAAATATATTCTTACCAAGTTACATCCTGAAGGGATTATGGGACACAATAAATTCTGGGCAGCTTGACTGTTAGGATGCTATCAGAATAAAATTAATTTTTTTATGTACAGTGTGATGTTAAAACAATATTTTTCCTACTTTTGTTGGATTACAGTGGTCAGTGGCCATGCTAGCTGGAGCAAATTTGGAGCT
This sequence comes from Sceloporus undulatus, assembly GCF_019175285.1. NCBI lineage: Eukaryota > Metazoa > Chordata > Lepidosauria > Squamata > Phrynosomatidae > Sceloporus > Sceloporus undulatus. The sequence continues at coordinate 117,280,132 of NC_056524.1, forward strand.
ATAGTTAACTCATGTAACAAGTACCATTGCATATTGAGCTTCACAAAGCAGCTTCTGAAGGTAGCTTGTCTAAAAAGTAACTTTTTGAAGCTCTAGTGGAAACCCAGGTTTTGTGGAGTTCAGTGGAAGTACTTATCTAAAGTCATTAATATGCATTGCTGGGACTAGACTTCTTTCTGGCCTGAGCACATTTTAACAGAAGCCCCATGTTTCCTGTGACAGGAGTAACCCAACTGGAACATGGATAAGCCTATTCATTGTTCTATGTTCGTCCACAATTAACCTTTCTTCTACTTCAGTTATGGCACAAAATAAGATTATATCCCACAAAAACACGTGACGTAAACTGCCCCATCTGCACCTGAACATCTCCAATACCCAGTTCACGTTACATATGCTTGGGGGTAAGGTTGACATTAGCTAGTGTCAGTTGTACAACACTCTTCCTTTGGACTTATTTTTAGGTACAGTATCCCACTACAACAGCATGGAGGAATTGGCATCCAATCCTGGGATACCTAACTTCTATGCAGCAAAACATTACTACAATTTGGGCTGTTATTTTTTCTGGTCTACAGCTACAGCCAAATTTCTTTTAATTACAATAAAGTTGCAGAAAATCTGTACCAGTTGTAGAACTTCTTGTGCTGGGGTCCAGCAAAAGAACTGTACAACTGGGAGCAACTTCAGTCCTTTGCTCTTCCAGAAGCAATCCCCGGAGACTGTCTGCACACAGACTGTACAGATTGTGCATTGTTGAAACATATCTACCCACACAGCTGCATTCCCACTGTGCAGTGTTAAGCATTGTAGGAGAATTCTTCCATATGTGCTGACAGACAATGTTTCGCACCCATGCAACATGGGAGTGTTTGCGTTTCGTATTAAAATGGGAGAATTTCTTACCAGTTAGACATGAACTGTTAGGTTGTAATCCTGCCTCGATCCACCTAGGAGAGGTGGGAAAATACAAATAATAATAATAATAATAATAATTATTATTATTATTATTATTAGCCCCATTCATTTAAATGGGGCTCAAGCATATGCGTTATTTGTTTTACGTGGGGGATCCCCCACATAAACAAAGGGCACACTGTATGGTAATTGTTTTGTAACTTGTAATATAATATTAAATCAATATTTGCTTTAAAAAAACTTATGGAAAGTAATAGAAAAGTGATAATCAGTGCAACAAACAAAAGGACAAGTTATCTTGCTATAATTGTAATGAATAACAGCAACTAGTTAATTTTTAAACACTGTGTGAAGCCATAAATAACTTTTAAGAAGTAAATTTCCAATAGATGCCTTAATTAGTTTTATCTTCCCAATAAAGCAATAAAGCACCCTATGAACAATCTGAAAGCTTGTCATTCTTAAGTAGTTTAGAAGTATCTCTGAGTTGTGTAATTCAGTAAAATTTCTACTGAATTTCATTTGTTGCTGTACTTACAGAACAACTCTTTATGCAATAGATGAGTGACAGAATAATAGAAATGACTTGACAGCCTTTTCTTTATAAACAGCCTGGAGATAAATTTATTTGTCTAACCTTTATGGGAACATAATGTTGTGTATGCATGAACAATCTGTTATCTATGTCTAATTCCTGTTGTTACACTTTTTTCCTTGTGAGGTCATTCAAAGCACATACTACTTACTGCATGACACACCATATAGCACTGTGTTTGGTGGCATATAACATATTTTATTTATTTACCTAGTACCTGATTATTGCTAAACGGAACTGTAGGCTGAATTTCACCAAAAAAGCAGTCCATAATTTTAGTAATGGGGAAAATAGAGTTTTGAACATTGGACTATGACTATGACCAGGGTTTGACTCAGTTTAGCCATGAAACCCACTAGGTGACCTTGGACAAGTCATATGTTCGAAGTTTCAGGGAAAGGAAAGGGCAAACCACTTCTGAACAAATATTGCCAAGAAAACCCCATGATAGGTTTGTCTTAGGGTCGTCATAAGTCAGAAATGACTTGAAGGTGCGCACACACACAGCAGTATAAAATATGAGTTCCTCCTCCTTAAACTATTATAATAACTGTAGCATTCTTCACATAGAAAATAAAATATTCTTCTAACTGAATATTACAGCGCAATTATACATATTACACAAATTCAGTTTGTAGACAAAAGCTGATAGCTCTGTGAACATGATATCCTGTGTTACATTAATCATTCCTCCTTCATCTGTTTCAGACATTCTGAATGTCATCCAGGTCAGAAAACCAACTCTAAAGCTTATGCAGAAGGAGCATGGAAATGAATCATAAATATGTTGCCATAGCCCTGTTTTTCTTACTATTTAGACAGCATATGTATTTATTTAAATAAAAAATAAATAAAACCAGTCTCCAGCTTTAATACTGGCTTATTTTTACTGGTAGTTGTTGTGACTACTACCAGATTCTCCTTTGGGCAACACTCATATGACATTTGTTTACACTGATGTTTCCATATGGAATCTTGATACAAAGCCACTAAGATAAGGGACAGCTCAAAAAAGTGTGGCTGTTACATAATAAATGGAAGAATTGCTTCCCCAAAACAACACCTATTTGTGAATGCTGCCAACCTTCTGCTTACAGTCAATTGCACACAAATCAGCCCCTTTGTATCTCTGGGAATACCAAGAAAGCAGGATTCAGAACCACATGGAGGCTTCTAAATAAATCCATTTGGCACAGGATGTTTGGAACTGAGAGGTTAAGAATGAGATTGAATAAACTGAAATCCGATGGTTAGTTCCAGTTAGTGTAGACACATTGGATCAATGAGGTTGGCTACTCACCATTCAGCAGCTGATTCAAAGGATCTACTGTAGTCAAACTAATGTAATAGGATTCAGGGCTCAGGAAGAATTTATGAATTGGGCCTGTAAATAAATCATTACTCTAAACTGGTAATTGAAATAGTAGTTACAATCATAATCACAACTGGGTGGGAAAGACCCTTTATGCTGTTTTCTCTCCTTATTCTGAGCAGCTATCCCTCAAGATTATTTTACTGGATGTGATCAGTGATGTATGTAGATATAGAACAGGGTTGGCAACTGTGGAAGGCAAAGGGGACACATTATCAGGGTATCTTGGTGGGCCACATTCTTCTCTGCACTTGGTACTTCCCAGACCTTTGCACACTGAGCACAAAGGCTCTCCCATTGTAAGTGGCCCCATTTGGAGTATTGTTTACATGAATATGATCATAGAGCTTCCATGTTTGAGAACTGAATAATTTTTTTTTCTAGTCAAGAAAGGTCTGTAACAATTTGTACTACATGTGATTTTGGAGCCTTTTATAGATTGTGCTTAGCAATGGAGGTCTGAAAAGCTATTAGGTATGCAGCGATATTTGAGGGTGGGGTTTATGAGAGTGGCCAGGTCCCGACATGGTCAGTAGGGCTTATTGCTTGATAGAAGTAAGATTTCAGGGCTCCTGGTAGCAGCTAGGAATGTGTATCTGTGCTTGTAGAAAATACACCAGTGATATATTCACTCTTGATGATGCAGAGAGAGATTCTACATATAGAGATATAATTGTGCTATACAACCCTTGTGTTGAATGGCAGCACTTCACTACTTAATGCACTAACAAATGTGCAGCTACAGGTTAAGCCCAATGCTCATATATGTTCATGCACAACGGTGTTGCATCTGTCTCCTGCAACTTTGAACTGAATGTAGATGTTCTGCATAGGACAAAAATATTATTTGCTTCCATAGGGAAACCTGCATATGTCAACAAGATTCTAGTCATAGAGTTGTTAAAGTACTTGTACAGAAGCTAGATTTCTGAAATTTGGTACATATATAGTCCAAGACACTCTGGTTACCTCAAGATAAAAAATAGAAATGTATATACAAGCTAATCTTCTGAAATTTGGTACATATACAGTGTAAGACACTCTGATTACCTCAAGCAGTGTGTATAGGTTTTCTGTATTTGAAGCCATGGAGAAGAAGTTCTGGCTACGTTTCTCAACCATCTGAACAACATCCACCATAACATCCAATTCACAATGGAAAAAGAAAAGGAAGGAACACTGCCATTCTTGGATGTCCTAGTCATCCGCAAACCAAACCAACATTTGGGTCACACAGTATACAGAAAACTCACACATACAGACAGATACCTGCACAAGAACTCCAACCATCACCCAGGACAAAAAAGAAGCACAATAAAACCACTAGTAGACCAGGCAAAATGGATGTGTGAACCCCACTTCTTGGAAGATGAATTGAAGCACCTAGACTGGGCTCTACAGGCTAATAGTTACTCCAGCTCAGACATCAGAAGGGCTGCCAGACCCAGAAAAACCCAGAGAAGTGAAGACAAGCAGCTACCCCAAAGGAAGGTATTTTTTACCATACATCAAAGCAGTCACAGACAGAATAGGGAAACTGGCGAAGAAACACAACCTCCAAATGGTTTACAAACCAAGCAAGAAAATCCAGCAAATGCTGTGCTCAGCAAAGGACAAGAGAGACCCTCTCACAGTCGCAGGAGTTTACTGCATACTGTACAGCTGAAGACAAGTCTACATAGGGACCGCCAAACGCAGTGTTTAAACACAAATCAAAGAACATGAGAGATGCTGTGTCTGTCCCAAAATCATATATCCAAACATTCATCAAATGCCTCATCACATTCATACCAGTGTTTCAAACACAGCAAACCACATGCAATAATACCCAGTGCATACAGGAATGAATATCAAACTGGGAGTGTGCCCCTGACTATTAGATTTTTGTCACTCCCTCCCACTCAATATTATGTTCCTGTCGCCAAAATAGGTAGTTAAATATAACTTCAGTATTAGGTGTGGGAGGAGAAAGGAAGTAATGAAGGATAGCTTTATATTTATTAACTGCTGCATGATTGATAGTGGTAAAACACTGAAAATCCCCAGATATGCCATTAATGGAGGATTGGGAAAACAAACATGGAAAATGAAAAAACTAGACAGGTTAACAGCAATTCTAATCAATAAAGATCTAGATAAATGGGGGAAAGAATGGTCAATATTGACAAACGTAGCTGAAAATGATTAGAGATTTATAACACACGCAACAGACCACTCATGTTTTTCCCCTCTATTAAAATGTTTATTATAATGTTTTTTTACAAAGCAGTTTTTAAGAAACATTATCACATCTTTCTGCATTATATCTGACCAGAATAATTCTTTTGGCAGGTGTTGTGGAATTTCCATACCAACAAAACAGAGGAGATTATCACACAGAGGATAAAGATGGGAGCAAAACAGATTGCTCCTGTCCTTATCCCATCATATTCACATGATCAGGGGAAAGATGATCACACACCGCTCTTATCCCATTCTTCTCCGTGAAGTGCAATATCAAATGATTGGTCCATTACATTTCACTGATGAAAGAACAGAATAAGTGTGTGGTGTTTGATAATCTTTCCCCCAATCATGCAAATAGGACGGTATAAGGACGGGATCAATCCTACTTTGCTCCCATCCTTATCCTCCATGTGATAATCTCCACAATCTGAAGAAATGAATTAAAAACTGGGGTATACAACGCAGAATAAGTTTTTGCTACCCTTAGCTCTCCATAACTATCCCTGTATGAGTGGCATGCTACTGTATCCAGCCCATCATTTATTCAGGGGTTGATATCAGACACAAAGAGTCACACCCATTGGGTGTGATGTGATCTTGCACTTTGTTGGGACTACACACACACACACACACACACACACACACACACACACACGAAACCATGAAACACAAGAGACTTGTATTCCAGAAGACACGGTTGTCTTTCTGATAGCAGCAGTTCCCTATCACATAGCAAGTGAGTAATTATACTTTTTAAAAAAACCAACCCACATATTATACAATGCCACTTGAAAGATAGGTAATACTTTTGTAACATGAAATCACTTTGCTCTGCAAAGCCAATTTAGCAAAATAGCATCTGTCTTCAAGAACCTAACAGTCTCTGAAGAATATTTCACTCACACAGGAAACAGTCTTACTGTGCACATATTCACATGGGCACAACATCAGGTTTACATAATAATTCAAGCTTTGATCTCAGAGCATTCTGATGCCAGACCTTGGAGGTATACCAAGTCATGTCAAACTCAAATCTGGATCCTAGGAGTGAGCTCCACATGAAATCTAGGTCAAGCACAGTTCAGGAACTGGTTAATTTGGGATCCTGGAGAGAAGCAGACTTTCATATCTCTAAACACTTCTGACTTTCCAGTTCCTTCACACTTCTGGAACAACTCCTTCTTCCTTCCTTTTCCCACTAGAGATCCACAGTGAATGTTTGCATAGAATTTGGCAGGGAAGGTAGACTTCTTTTCTTGTTCCCAGAAAGACAGATCCAACATACTCTATAGTATGGCATACCTTTCCAGGAACCATAGAATATACTGTTAGTATTTTAATTTTGGTTTGGTCAGGAACCAGAAGACTTGAGACTTGTGGGTCCACTTTATTTTAGAGAAGAGCCCCTAAGATTCATCAACAGGAATCTGGTACCAAAAGCATACATCTAGAAATAAATAATTCTAACCTCAGGAATTCAATGAAAGTCCGAGGGTGGTATGGAGCTTCCTACAGAGGCCACTGATGAATAAGAAATCAATCAGTAAATCAAGGCCATAAGACATAAAAATGAATATGATAATTCACATGTATAGATTCAAATTTATAAATGATTACTATAATTGAAATATAAAGCAATAAACATCAACTTGGTGGATGATCAGCTCATCTGTCCAGATGCTCACTGTTGATGACTCTCCCTTCCTGTTATCTTTTCTTCAGCCTTGATCTTTAAACTGGATTGGTGATTGGACAGCTCTACTGACAGGATATTTCAAAACAGAGAACTAAGTAAAGGACGAAATGGCTTAAAATGCTTGCTAAAGCAATAGATCTCATGTAATCTTGGAAGCTAAAATGGATTAGGTCCAGTTAGTACTAGGAAAAAGGGCTGCCAAGGAGTAGCTCTCTGATATATTGCCAAGCAAGAAAATGACAAATGACTTCTTGGTATTATTTTGCTAAGAAAATCTTAGAAAATTCATGGGGTCATCAAAGTTGTCAGGTGACTTCAAGTTATGCACACATGCACTCATGCATGTATAGGCAAACACACATACAGACACACACAGAGGAATTGTCTCTATAAAGTATGTCATGTGGCTACTCTAGAGCTCATTGCCTTTCTGTAGACGGCTAACCCCAGTTTCCTTGATTTCAGCAGTACAATGTAAAATGGATTAAGGAATCATTTGTCGTGGCTATTCTTTAATGGCTAGATTCATGTTGTTTTAAAATCCTAGGTAAACTACTGCCAATCATCTGGAGCTTTAGTAGATATTTAGATATGTAGATATTTAGACATATGTTTTGCTCATCCATCATTTAGTTATGTCTCTGTACCTCTGTGTGTAAATACCACTTTTCTTTTGAGGCATTCAGATAAGCTACTAATATCAGGAAATTATAGTACAACAGTACAAATAAAGAGCAAATAATAGGTCCATTATAGAGAAAAAAGAGAGGAGGAGGAGGTGGTGGTAATACTGCTGGATGGTCTTATAATAGCACAACTCCATAGTGCCTAGTTTCCAGATGGTTGCTGCTAAAGCATAGTAGTGCTGTTAATCAGATTTAAAGAAAATATTGATTCCCTATTCTTCTTCTTAGAGAATTTGCAGCCAATAATAGGATTTGATTAAAATTAACTACACACATTGCCATTGTTGATTTACAGATTGGTATATGGTCTCTTCTTTTCCCTTCACAGCTATCCTTAAGATAATCTGTTAGGAAAAGATATTGCTTACAGCAAACAGATGGGGATATAAATTTTACAGTCTTCCCCTGTGCCTGTGCAGTTAGCCTATGCTCTTCATTGCAAAAGCAATTTTGGCAATAAACAGTTGCACACTATATGGATGTACAGTTGACAGAAACCAGAAGCAGGACTGGAGTATCAAACCGTCATACCTCAACAACAGTGCAAAACCTGTGTGTAGCCTGCCAGATACAAGTGTAACTGGACTTATTCCCAGGTAAATGGGTTGGAGCCTACAGTATAAATATATAGCCTAAGTATAAAAGACTGGTGTGTTTGAGCATTGCACTTGTCATTTCAGGATTATTTATCCTGTATGAGTACCCAGTCACGTAATATATGGCTGTGATGGTTTCTATTTATCAAAAAGTGGAAGTGCCATTTTGCAGACTCGCTCGTACATAGCTATCTATGATAGCTAGAAAGATTCCCATTGATTTCTTTGAACTAAATAAGGTTTTTCTGTCCCATCTTTATCTGTGTGTATGTTAGATCACATCAAATTCAATCTAAGAGAGACAAAAGTGTTATTTATATCAACAGAGAAATAAAAGTAGTAAAGGGAATAGCATTCTCAATAGATAAGCAAAATGGGATGTCTCTCCATTACTTTGTTCATCCCCTGGCTTTGAGAGCTAATCCAGTTTTCAGACAAGAAGGCATAAAAACAAGCAATATTTCAAAGGGGGCAAGAACAGAATTGGAACTGAGTTTGAAGGGGGAAAAAACGGTATTCTCTCTATAGCAGCTTTAGCCACATTCTTAGAATTAAGAATATGATTTCTTTCTAAGAAAGATGACAGTGCCTGAGTCTTGACACCAATCTCTCTTTTTAATTTCAAACTTGATAATGGCTATATTCATGTTGGTAACCTAGGACAATATCAGACTACACTGTTATAATACTATTATAACACTATTGATTTTCCAGTATCAGTGAGGAGGATGACCTATGTGTGTCTGGTTGAAGAGAAACCTCTGGATGCTGTCTGTCCCATCCCATGGCGATGTGGTTACCCAGGGTGCAATCAGAAAGATGGTGCACATGTAGGCATGGAAGACAGAGTGGAAATATTTCTAGAAGAGCTTTAAATCTCACCAGGCTGGTGTAAGATATTGGCCAATATATTTACTATCCTTTTGAAGAACTCTTTCTCCAAGCAGACCAAAGCATCTGTTTCTCACAGAATGCTTTGCTTGGGAATTGGTCATTGGAAGGTCAACTCAGGCTTAATTTGCAAATCTACTTTCCTAGGCATGCATCCCTGAGGAAATCCTCTTACAGGAAATAAAACAGGTTATTTTCGGTAAAATACTTTCTCTTCAACACCTAGTTTGACCCTCTCTCCCTCCATCTCTTTTTGTAATGTATACCAATTAGTAAGTACAAATATAAGAAAACTGATGTTTGGTCAGAACAATGATCTATTTTGTCCAGAATTCTGTTCACACGGTGGCTTGTCTGTTGCTCATGGGATTTCCACAAACATGTCATGGATGCAAGAACAGTGCCTCATCTGTAATCCCCAGAAACTGATATACAGAGGCACTATAGGCACATTTGGCAGTGTAGCTAATTCTACAGCCATCATGACTTTAACCACTAATAGCCTCACCTTCCATGAATTTATCCAATCCCCTTTGTCATAGTAGTGAATTCTCCAGTAAGCTGCACAAAAAGCGCATTTCCTTTCATCTGTCCTCAATGACCTATACATCAGCTTCCAACTAATAACTCTCCTAAAGCTTCAGGACATGTTCTTTCATATTCAGTGAGACATTATATGCCAGTACTCAAACCCTGACCATACCACTTTCCTTGACACTGCATGTAAAGAGTCCTGTGTTCAACTCTGAGCATCTCCAGCAATGTCTGGCTATGCACTATGTAAGTCCTTTACATAGTGAGGCTACTACTTTACAAAAATAAATGAAACAGTTGCAGCTACACCACAAACAACTGTGTGAGTTGAACCATTAGTTACTGTAAAAAGGAATTTGCTTTTTCTATGCAATTTGTTATTTCAAAACTCTGGTATATTCTGAACGGTTACTAAACTACCGGAGTACAATGATTTTCTAGTATAACTTCCATCAAAATAAGGCATCTATTGGCTTTTAAAGCAGTGGAGGACAAGATTATGGCAGAAAAATTATTATAGCATACAGCAGTTTGTTAACAACTTTCAACAGAGTATAATAGTAGCGAAGATGAAGCTTGTAAGAATAAATTTAATTAGCATGCCCTTTTTCAGTTATACAATCTTCGAGATGATTTGCTCATTAATCAGTGATTGTTGTTGTTAATTTATAAATCACCTACAATTTATTCAGCGCTATAAACATTTTTTTGAAAAAAGAAAAAACAGTTCTTGCTCAGAAGTATAAAATACTATTCTTTATGTACATTCACTGGATGAATACTTTCTAGCATGTAGGCTACATCTGTGTAACAGCCTTCTGAAAAGAATACATATAAACATTATTTATGAGTTTCATCCGGTTAACATTAACTCCTCATTATCTTGTTGTGTGATTGGTTATATAAATTGCAGAATGGTCACATAGACTGTTAAAACATCTGTGACTGATGAGCTTGTTGTTGTTGATGATGACGAGGATGATTACCTAATTTTAAAAACCGATTCTTCATGCATTTGTGGCTTCTTATCCAAGAATGAACAATGAACAGTATGTTTGTCATGACATTAATTTATCCATTCACAAAAGCCTGGTCTATAACAGACAAGAAATCTAAGGCCTCATTACATATAAAATGTTCTATGAATTTCTATTAACATAGATTGAGAAAAAACAAATTGCATTAGTGCAAACCACGGGTTTCCACCTCCCCATCCAAGGCAATTAGCTTCTCTCTCTCTCTCTCTCTTTCTCCCTCTCTCTCCCTCCCTCTCTCTTCATTTTGTCACAATGAACATCTTTTCCAGGAACATTTTTCCTTTCCCATCTTTTCTCATGAAACTGACAAGCTGGCAGGATGTTTCTTTGCCTCAGAAATTTGATGTCACTGTCATAATATCAGCAATAACAAAATTCTATCTATTCCACTGACATCCACTCTTGTTTCTAGTGGATCTTGTATCCTACAGAGGCTTTGCTTGGTTAGCCTGGAGTTGGCTATTGACTGCAAAATCTGATAATCTGTATACTGAATAACTGATAGGTTTTATACAAATGTCTGGATGTTTTTGATTAAAAAATAGTTTGTTTTAAATTAATAATAATAATAATAATAATAATAATAATAATAACAACAACAACAATAATAAGTGAAGGCCCATTCACATTAATGGGACTCCAGCATACACAAAATTTGCCTTACATGGCATGGGTCCAAAAAGGATCCCTCGTGTATTGCAAAGGCAGACTGTACTGTTTGGGTCATGTGTGTTTGGATTAGGGATGTATTTCTTTGCTAATTTTGTTCTTGAAGGAAACTTTGAATAATGGTTTTCTTCCCATTGTAAGACAATTTTAAAAAGAGCCCCCAAATATTATTTTCTTTGCAGAAAATGCTGTTTCCTGCAGAGAGAATACTCCCCCCCCCAAGTGTGTGTGTCCACACATAATCAATGTGAGAAACTTTCACAAAATAGATCCTGGACAATGAAGATTCTCATCAGTTCAGGGTTTCTTGGTACTCTAGAAATATAGTTTTGACCTTTTTTCAAATATTGTTGAATATAATTTCCATATCTAACTTTTATGTATGTGTGTCACAGGGATGATATGGTCTGCCTATATGTGAGTGAGACATACATATGTATATGGGTATGAGAATTATTTAAATTGGGGTTTGAATCCACTTTGGGATTTAGGCCCACTCACTTCTTTTCTGGGCTCTCTGTCTCTTCCAGGAGAATGGAGACCAGTCCCTGTCCTATAGAATGTACTATCAACTGAATATGGCCTTCTTGAAATTTAAAGGACCATTCTTCATGGCTGATCTTAGAATACGTTTATTGAGCCAATTGGAAGAACTTACATTCTGAAAGTAATTCTGAAAATATTTACTGTCCCAGTCCTCAGAAAAAAAAAAAAAAAGACTGAAGGTTTTTGAGGCAACATAGTGATGTTCTGATATCTGAATGCAAAATACATGCACACTGCATCTCTTACAAAACTCACTGAAACAGTTATGAAATCAAAGCATTTTTCCCCCAAAAGAATATAACCAAGTGTCCGGTCATTTCTCACTGTACCCTTTTGTAGATTTTCCACTCTCATTTGCCCACATGAAGTCAATTTATTTTGTGGTCAAGTACTCAAAATTGGATACAAAAAAGTTTCAGAAGACATAGCACTACAATAAATGTTATGAGCTATTTGTATTCCCTTTTTCTTTTGATTTCTATTCTTCTGATAGTTTGGACTGTGGCGAGTCAGAAGAATGGAGCAAGACGTGCTTTCTCCATGGACCTGGATGGATGTTTTCATTACCCTGTTTACTGTATAACTAATGTTTGTGTAAAGAATGTTTTTTGTGCCTCTGGATAATTTCCACTTATGACTGCTTTGGGCAAGATGTTGACCATTATAAAAATAAAAATAAAAGCACTAACCCTCTGCGATAGCACAGAAAGAAGTGCCTCTAAATATCTTTAAATATTTATGCTGATCTGTTCTAAGACATACCAAGATCTTGTTCCCAGTGTGCTGGTCCCTTTGGAATTCTTAGTTCACAAAACTAAAACGAGTAATTAAAAAGTTATTCAAAAGCAGCTATGGCATAAAAGAAGGTTAATTAGGCACAAGGGGAGCCTTCATTTGAAAATGCATTTAAACAATACAATCATGAAGAAAATAAGTAATTAAAGATAGTCCACCCCTACTCCCAGAGATGTGATTGATTTATCTATTACTTATCTTGAGTTTTCAATGATTGGGATTTAACATTGGTGTCTTGGTGGCTGCTAATGAGCACGGGGACGGAGGACTGGCACCTTTGCATTTGTTTTCTCCCCTTTAATTAAACAAAAAAGACAGAAATATGATAGACCTCTCTTTAAATGATATTTGCCATAATGAAAGTGATTCTTTGGAAGCCTGAGCATTTACATAGGATTAATCCAGCCGGCAAAGATTTTTTTTCAAGGTACAAAAAGAAGGTTTGAGGGTGCTTACTTTATTGTTAATATTAGTGATTCTATTTCAGTATTGTGTAAGTCAAGAATTTGACAATTTGTTCCTGACTAATGAAGTGTAAATCAAATGTTTGGTTGTCTTACTTGGACGTCTTAAGAATACCTGTCGGGTGTTCGTGGTATTTTTTCTTCTGGGTCATGTTCACATGGAAATGATGCACAAGGGAGCCTGGTGGCGCAGGAGTGGTTAAATGGCTGTAACTGCAGCCATTGACGTGGTACGCCGGGATACGAATGAGCGCGTTACGAAATGTCCGGGATACGAAAAGTTAGATGGAGGAAAAACGTGCCGGGATACGATATTTTTTCGGGTTACGAATTTTTTCGGCGCGAAATTCAAACGCAAGCGGGCTTGCGGCTTTCCACGCTAAAAAAAAGCCTTTGGGTTGCGAAATACTCGGGTTCGACACGGAGGCGGGGAACGAATTAATTTCGTACCCGAGGTAGCACTGTACTTGAACCCACAAGGTTCGAGTTCAAGCAGCAAAGGGCCTAGCTCGACTCAGGCTTGCATCCTTCCAAGGTCGCTAAATGAGTACCCAGACTGTTGCGGGCAAATTAGCTTATTGCTAATAGCTTACTTGCTGTTCACCGCTATGATCTTTGGAATAGCGGGAAATATATAAATAAAACAAATTATTATTATTTTATTATATTATTATTATTATTATTATATTCCCCTCATTTTTATTTCCACATAATTGATATGCCGTTTTAATTCCTTCAGTTTACTTCTGCATTTTCCTTTTAGCTGTCCAAGTGTAAAATAAAATGTATAAGAATGGGAAAATATTTGGCATTTTCAAGTTTCATTGACATTATCTGCATCCAGCCTGAGATTCACTGGACAAATAATGTTCTAAATATACAGTCAGCTCCCCATATTATACAGGACAGGCTGATGATTGAATTTTCTGGAATTGCCCATCCTAGTGCCTCTTTGAATATGTCGGGAAACTTCACCTGTCACTCAAACTAGCATTTACTGCCCCAATCAACCCACCATTTTCTGTTGATCTAACCATATGGCCAACTAGCAATGTTCTTGTACAACAGTGTGCCCTTACCTTACCTTGGGAATCTATTAGGATCCTCCACATAAGGCAAATTCCGCATAAGATTGAGCCCCATTGTTTGATGGAGTGCTCCAGCAACTTGCACCCCATTCACCACTGAGGCTCTTGCTGTATACATGACCTCAAGTCCACGTTTGGAGTGAGCACTTTGTACTGTTTATGCTGCTGCTACCTATTTTCACTGGCTGTGCACTGTATGATATATTGGCGCACCATCCTGAGAGCTTCACTTCATTTTTGAGGAAGTAAACATAAATTCCTTTGCATGTTTCTCATGTCAAGGTGCTCTGTGCATTACTGTGCCGTATCCAAATTAAATTCAACTGGGGAATGTAGGTATGCACTTAGGACAGAAAATGAATGCACAAATATAGGATGGCGGACACCTGGCTGAATAAGACTACATGTGAAAGGGATCTGGGAGTCCAAGTAGACCTAAATTGAACATCAGTCACCGTGTGATGCAGCAGCTAACAAGGCCAATGCAATTTAGGCTGCATCAATAGAAGTGTGTGTCTAGATCAAGGGAAGTATAGTGCCACTCTATTCTGCTTTGGTGCAGGCCCCACCTGGAAACACTGTGCCCGTTCTGGGCAAACAATTCAAAAAGCATGTGGGAGAAACTGGAGTATTCCCAAAGGAGGGCAACTAAGTGGTGAAGGGTCTGGAAACGGTGCCCTTGAGGAACGCGTAGGGAGCCAGATTGTTTGTCTGGAGAAGAGAAGGATAGGGTGATATGATAGCCCGTTTAAATATTTGAAGGGATGTCTAGGCTGGATGGCTACTGTCGGGGAGCTTGATTGGGAGTTCCTGCATGGCAGGGCGTTGGACTGGTGTCTGTGGTTCTTCCACCTATGTTCTAGGGCCTGTTAGACGCCAAAATAAAGGCTTCAGCACTGGAGTATGGTATTTCAATGAGCATAGCCTAAGGTCCAAAAGCCACACAAGCTGCACTCCAACCTTAGGACTGGAGCGTGGCATTGGTGCGGGGTTTTGTGACCTTAGGACTCATGCATCATGAAATACCATACTCCAAAGGACTGAAGCGTATTTGGACTGTCTGTACAGCCTAGATCCAGGTCGTATAGCTTCAGCTTCTACACAAGACGTATCATGGAGGAAGTTTACTACATGACCCCTTCACGTTAGAACCTTCTTTAGATTTCCAGATTTAATGGTTGGTGAATGTAACACTGTCAGAACAATCAAAAGGTAACCAGTTGATTATATCATGACACCTTTTGAATGAAAAGAATCACTTAACATTGGCTTACTTTGAAGGCAATATGGAGGAGAAGAATACATCACTATTGCCCAAGCGTGGGTGACAGTTCTTGTTTCACTGCATTTATCATTTCTTAACCTACAGTACTTGAATTAATTTGATACAATCCCCCTCAACTTAACACTGTCATAATTACTGATTATCTGAAATGATTTCTTTTCTTTTTTTGCTGGACTGTATTCTTTTCCTTGCTTAAAATGTTTCCTCATAAAATCTAATTAATACTTGGAATGAAATGAAGGATAATGTTTTGTTTTTAATAGGGATAAGTGTTAACCTATTCAAGCAATGACCAATGGAAAATTTCCAAGGATTATAATTAGAAAGCAGATGTTGTAGACTCAAGTCAGATACTGCGTTTTAAAAGAAATCCTTTAAATTGGTTTACAAGGGTTAGAAACTCACTAATCCAAGGCATTCCACATCAGTTTTTGTGTTACTGTGGCAGTAGAGATGCCTCACAGTTATGACAGACATGTCAATAGAATTGGCATAAAGAGAGAGAGACACATGAACTGAATGAATTAGGTTCAGTTCTAAGCTGTCGCATAAGAGGTTAAAATCTTAGGATTTTTCTAGGCAACTGCTACCAGTTATTGGATGAGTGCACCTAATTCAAAGGAATAAACTCAAGACCACGACTACATACTTTTCCAGGTTAGAGAGAGACTTTCTTCCAGTACACACATTTCCAAATAGGTGAAGACAGTTAGCCTAAAAACATAATCCATATCTGCCCAGGAGTCACAGCAGACTGGGACATCTCAAGAATCCCAGTCAGCATATGTTTCCACAGGCATTCACTATAGTGATGCTTAGAGTAGATATTTTGGACACAATTGGACTTGATGCAAATGACCAACCCATTTTTGCATTTATGTAGATGAAGTGGACAGAAATTAGGTTACCCGCTAATTAATTTATTTGAAGCCAATTTGGAAAAAAAAAATGGCAAGTTTTTGCATGAGCTCAGTGCATTGGAGTATGCACCCACACACACACCACCACCCAAGACAAAAATTACACAATATTGTAATTGATTTGTCTGATCGGGAATTTGAAAAGTCTTGTTTCCCTCTGCTTCCTTTGTTATGTTGATCCAGTTGATATTTTTTGACTTCCTGTCTTGTTGTCTTTCCTGGCATAAAACTATCATATTTACTGAGAAGTGAGTCCCACTGAATCAATGGTGCTCACTTTTGCTGTTGGACGGTTTTGCACTGACATCATCTCAGGGTTCCCTTCTCTGAGCAGAGCTTGTGGAGGTAATTCTGCTAACAGAAAACTGCTTCTGCCAGCTGAGTCAGGGGGAGGGATCTCATCCCTTGTGATTGCCAGTGTGTGTTGTAAAGTCAAAGGGAGTAATCCATTCCAGGTTTATGCTGAGTCTATTTGGGTGAGAGGGGTATAGCACTTCTGATAGTTCCTTTAAAGTTAAAAGTGGATCACTGCTCTGCTGACATGACACCAGCCATCATGTCTCTTCCTCCTGCCGCCCTTCATTATTGATCCTGAAAACCACCTGGAGGGCTGGGAAATACCCTCAGTAGAGTTTTCAGTTGTGGAAACAAGGAAAGAAGTCTTGACTATAGTGGGAGTATAGTGGCATTCCATTTAGCCCAATGCTTACTTCTTCTTATTTCCTTTTAACCCCCTTTTATGTCAACCTTTAAAGCCCTACATGGGCTTGGTCAACCTACCTAGGGTCGCCTCCTTCCGTAATATCCACCCCATGCTCTCAGGTCCTCTGGGAAGAATCTACTTGCACTCTAAAGAGCAGGTTGACTGCAACGGGCCCAGAGGACCTTCTCTTTCAACCGCTCCCATATTATAGATGGCCTACGGAGGAGATCTGTCATATTACTAGCTTGGACAGCTTAAAAAGGTGTCAGGATGATCTCTTCCACCAGGCCTTTCCTAAATAGCAAACCCAGCCACCAATAGATTCCACCACCTACTGAACATTTTGTAGCCCCATTAGCCATCTCCAATTATTTTAATGGATCATTTCAATTGATTAATGTGTTTAATGGATGTTTTAGGGGAAGGAAGGAATAATTGAGATATCGTATGGATTCTTTTAATTGTAAGCAGCTTTGATTGTCTTTTTGACAGAGAAGCAGGATAAAAATAACACTTTTATTATTTATTATTGTTATTTATGTTCCCCTTTTTCCTAGAAGTTTGGTGGGCAAGTGGGGGAACTAGCATTTATCAGGAGTAGCCATTGATCCCTGTTCTGCCACCTATCCAATTTTTTTTTTAAATCACTTCCAAAATGAAGAAATGGTCATGAATGAAACTATCCATTGGTTCTTCCCATTTTCCTCAGTTCACCACAGTTTTGCACAAGTTCCTGAAGGAAAGGACTCACTTATTGCACGTTCCTATCTGAACTTATGGAAAATAATAATGGGTGTATGTTTTAGACAAGCTTTGCTGAGCTTTAGTTCCTTTTGTCTGGTGAAGCAACTCTGAATTCATTGAGCAAAGTTGATAAACTCTGAGCTTATATTTGCCACGAAGCAATTCCAACTTGACCCTAAAATGTTGCAACAATGCAATTGAGGTGGCTATTATGTGCATCCTTTGATTGAGCATGCACTTTCCTGTGTTTACACACACACACACTTACTTGTGTATGGGAAGGGTTGATATTTATGGTTGTGTATTTGTGTGTGGGGGGGTAAAGGGACTAATTCTTTAGTGATCTATTTAAATTATTTCAAGACATTATTCAAGTGTTTAATTAAGTATCAAAACATGCTATATCCTTCCGAAAGCTCTTCAGAGTTTGCTTATTTGAAATGGTCCAGGAAGCCTGGATATTGAAAGAAGATTGGAGTCATCCATTGTAAATGCACTACTGAAAAATACTAAGTAGCTAATGTCTCATTCATTCCATTTGCCATAAAGCCCTATAAGGATGACTGATGCTACTGATCTCAAGATGTAATTTAAACAATGTCACTGGAATCTGGTTTTCTGCTTCAATTTAATTATTAACTTCACAGTGTTTTAATTTTATATTGAATAGTTGCAGGCAAAATCCACATAACATGCTCACTGGAGGGCAAGTGGCATTTTTCAAGTTATATTTCTGCAACTTTTGCTTGAAATTCAGTCAGAAAGTATTCTGTTCTATACTTTTTTAATGCAATGTTCTTGCTGGTAGCAACGGTTTGGTTGAGAAAGGAAAAGAGAGAAAAGAACTCCAAGAAAGGGAAACAGTTTATAAAAGGTAAGATGGGATATATATTATAAAACAAATTATTATTGTGAATTAAAGTTTTCATCAGGGAAAATCTAATGTTATTTCATTATTTTGCCATTAGCATTGCTTCCTTGTTTTTATTGCTGTGTGCCTTCAAGTCATTTCTCACTTATGAAGACCAAAAGGTGAACCTATCCTGAAATTTTTTTGGGGTAAAGTTTCCTCAGAGGGGGCGTTCCTATTGCCATCATCTGAGAGAGAGAGGATGTGACTTGCCGAGGGGCACCCAGTGGGTTTCAATGGCTGAACTGGGATCCAAGCCATGTTCTCCAGAGGCGTAGTCCAGTGCTGAAGCCACTACATCATGCTAGCTCTTACACCAATCTAGCTCGTCTTATGTCTTGAATAATAAAATATATTTTCTCTTGCACATTATTTCTCCCCCACCCCCACACATGTAAGGTCGGTGAAAACATTTGTCCAAACATTTTACACTTCTGAATCAATGAATAAAAATGGCATGCATCTCTTCTTCACCAGAATCCATGTGTTTAAGCAGTTTGCATCATTTTAAAGCAAGTTTGGTTTGTTTTCTGTGCTAATACAGTCACCCTTCAAATTTGCACTTTTCCATTTTTTTTTCCTACAAAGCTATCCTGGCAAAGGCATGCACACAAAACCGGTTTGTTAGGAGTACATGAACATATATTAATCCAAGTAGCATTCACAAATATATTATATTAGAAAAATGTCTTACAAAAAACGTGTGTACAAAGGTATGTCTTAAGAAAAATGTGCAAAAAATGCATAGAAATTTTCATGCAAGATATTATTATTATTAACGTTTATTTATAAAGCGCTGTAAATGTACTCAGCGCTGTACATACAATCTTTTTAATGAGATGGTTCCCTGCCCTCAGGCTTACAATCTAAAAAGACATGATACAAAAGGAGAAGGGAATGGTGGTGGGGAAGGGGATGAGGTCCAGCAGTTCTTCTCTATCTCCGAGGCCAGGACCAAGGCAGATGGACTGGAGAGAGGGTTTGGCTTCTTGGAGTTAGCCTGACTCTCTCTCCCTCAAGATGGTGGATGAAGGGAGGGCTTGTCTTCTTCCAGGCTGGCCTGATGGAGTTAGCCTGGTCTGAATCATAATTAAGATTACAACAATCCTCTAAATTCTGGATGAATCAACTTTAACACTGGTAACATGAAAAACTGAATTAATAGATTTGTCCTTTCCTAACTGTCAGTCAGCAACAATAACCGAGGAGATTATTGCATTGACTAATAATCCAATTGCTCCCAGTGGGATACATACAGGTTGCAGGTTTCTGGCGGGTATTAATCTAGTTTTAAGGGGGGTTACTGTGTATATATATGGATGTATTTTAGTCTGTTGTGCACCGCATTGATTGCTTGGCAAAAAGTGGGATAAAAACAAAAACATAAATTTATTATTTATTATCACTCATAATTTGCTGCCAATTCCAGCAGACAATTGCAACCCAGCTGCATCCTGGGTCCCAGACATAACACATTAACATAAACACTTAAACATATAATAATTATAACATAAACAATAAAGTGACTTCCAGAACTTTGTTATAACCTCTTTTTCATCTATATCTCATTTGTTCAATTGTCCATAATTACATAGTTTCCCCTTAACCCCACTATCTAAAAAGAAACATTACTAAAGTAGATTCCTTATATCACTTCATGATTATCTCATTATACATATCTTCATACTCTTTAATTTTCTTTAATTTTAATTTTCTTTATTAATATATTTCATTATGTCACCAAGAGACTTGCAGCAAGTTTACCTATTTATTAATTCTTTTGAACTGTTAAAAATAGTCACTGATGTTACAATCCTCAGCACAATTTATTTTACATATGCACATTTTGGGACTTTATTTTTGGTGAAAATATATCATAGCATCTCATCAATTGCAATGTCATAAATTAGACTTGTGACAGCATAAATGTTCCCTATTAACTTTTATGATTATGATACCACAGCTACAATCATCAATGCCTCTGAACCCCCTGCTCCACATACACACTCAAAAATCACCCAGCTACACTTATCAATGTGGTGCTGGTGAACAGTGGTGTTCCAGTCCAGAGTGTCACCCAGTGCATGGGGCAGTGCTTCCGGGTCACCAGAGGATGGAGCCAAAAGGCCACAAGCTCATCCTCCCTGGCCGAAACTGCTTTACTCGCAAGTAAAACGGCATCAGGCAGGACAGTTGTGTGTGCTGGGCCCTTCTCCTCCCTACCCAATGCTGCTCTACTCACAAGTAAAACAGTGCTGGGCAGGGAAGTGAGGTGACTGGACACTCCTCCTCCCTGCTCAGTGCTGCTTTATGTACACATAGAAAGGCACTGAGCAGGGAGGTGGAGTGTGCTGCGCTCAATGACATGTAGCAGGGAGGTAAGAGGGGTGCTTGCCTGGTGTCACCCCTCTTATGGTGCATCACCTGGTTTAGTCTGCATCACCCACCCACCCAGTGATGCCACTGCAGCTGAGTGGTGCACTGCAAGATAAAGTGACCAGCTCCCTCCATTAGTGAGTGATGGCCTGAGCAACAAAAACAGTGACCCCTGCGGTGTCCTTTTGGAAGTCTTCATTGCATCATCTCTCATCCGATCACGTCATGCTACAGTGTCCCCCTTGCATCAAAGAATTCCATTGTTTTGTGCAGCTAGCTCTGGCTTTTAAGATTTTAGTATTCAGTGGTTGAATTAAGAGATAGAACATAGCTACAATATCATAGCTAAGCCTCTGATATAGCATATTGGTCACATTACTGTACTGTTTTGTGCTATAATGAATCAATAATTTTTTGTTGGCAGCAATTGTGCACTGCCCTATAGTCTTGCTTTTAAAAAAGGAAAAAAATCAATGGAGGTATATAAATATTTTCAATAAAACTTCAACACCACTTTTTTATTATTTATTGTATTTTTTGATCCCAACATTTAGCAAGAGACCTGTCATCAATACATCAGTTATCTCTCGGCCTTTGGTTTTTGTTCTACCCAATTGGCTTGCACAGGTGATGGGTGACAGTTAACATTCTATATTTTGAATGTGTATACATAGACAGATAAATAGATATCATTTGCTTTAATTTATGCCAAGTAATTTTACAAAAGTATCAAAAGTTGTCATAACTACTGTCTCAACTGAACAAATTCCTTCATGGCAGTCTTTCAATACTTTCTCGTTTTAGAAGACAGTACACTAAAATGTTATATGTGTCTTGGTCCCATGCTAAGTCTGAAATATGAGATATCAAAGGGCACCATGCTTCCACAATCATCCTTTGATTTTTACCCACTCATAAACTATAATATGATCATATTATGCAAATGTCTCTCTTTCAACATGCTAAAAAGGAAGTAACAGAAATGGAGCAGTTACACAACTTCTTTGTTACTAAAGCTTCACTGGTTACTAACCTATTGCTTGGCACAATTCAAAGTGCTGTTTTGATCTATGAGGATACATACAGCTTAAGTCCAGGCTATCAGATGGACCTTATTTTCCCATATTAGACTACCTGACCCCTAAGACCTTCAAGAGTGGCCCTCTAGTCAACCTCACAGATACATGTGGTAGGAATAGATGAGAAGGCTTTTTGGTTGCTGCTCTTAGGCTCTGGAGCTCCTTTTTATGGGAGGATTGAATGGGTCACCTCCTTGATTCCTTGGGCTTTGGGGAAATTATTTTGTTTTTATTCTTTTTCCAGGAAGAGATTTTTAATGAGATGCTTCAATGTATTTTCAACTTTTAAATGTTTTATATATGTTTTATTTTGATAGTCTACATGTTAAGGACCACACTCTGTATGTCTTTAACTATATTGCATTAGTTTCAAATTGTAAACTACCTTGAGTCCCAGTTATATGGTGGGGGATAGACCATAAATAAAGTGAATGAATGAACAGGTGAATGAACTGCTCTGATCAGTATCATATTTTGTTTTATCATTTTCTTGCAATGTGAAATATTATATAAGTATACCAGTCTATCTGAATAGAGGCATTACACCATTTCTTTTTTGCCCAGACAGAATTTCAATTTTAATAATTGAAATACCCTGAAGATCAACAGTGTGTGTTCTCCACCCTGAGCATTTTGTTTACATTTGATAAAGCATTGTTTTCATTGTCATATACAAAGCATATGCTTGCCTTTTTGAAGAATTATTAGATTAAGAAAACCAGCAATCATTCTAACTGTTCCCATGTGTAGCTCTTTTAGAATATTTGCAGTTAGGCTGACTAGCATTTTGGTGAATAGCAAAAACCAGAGCTTTCTAAATCAAGCCATTCACTCTTCCTTCTCAACTTCTGACTTGTACTATCCCTAAGGATAAACCTAAAGAATAACTCTCTGATATTTGCTTTTTAAAAAGCTGATTCATACAGGCATGCCATTCACTTGATAACTGTAGCCTCATGTGATGATATATGGGTACACATGGGCTACCACAGATCTAAGATGTAATAAAACGAACCATATCACTTTGTAAAGATGAAAATGTGGGGAAACCAGCACTTCAAGCAACACAAGATGTTCTACTATGTTTCATGGGTCAACACAATAGCTTCAAAAATGAAAAGAGAATGTATTTAACCAATTTTTATAAGGGCCACCCCTGCCATTAGGGACATTGTTGTGCCAAATGCCAAGGGTTGGAAAAAAAAAAAAAGAGGTGAGATGATGGATGCCAGACTTATATCCCACATGGCATTCTCGTACACCTTAGATAGGTGCTACCTTCAGTGAGGCAAAGGTTCTGAAACTATACGCAGTGTTGATGTAACTGCTCCCCTAGTTAGCTTCTCCTCAGGAAATGGAGGCAGGCAAGGGACGTAGCCAGGATTTTGGGAAGGGGGGGTCAAGACTAAGTGCCACCATTTTGAGAGGCTAGAGCCCCCCCCCAGACACAAAAAGGGTCGCGAGCGTTTACCCGCGACACCTTGATGGGACCACTTTAACTTCCGTTATGGCTTCGTGCTATGGAATCTTGAACTGTAGTTGAGTCATCTGTCAGGTGCCACAACAACTAAAAATCCCAGCATTTCACCACATGAGCCAAGGGCAGTTAAAGTGGCATCAACTGGATTATTTTTCAGTGCAGATGCAAACTGAGTCCTTCCTCTGAAGGTGTTTACATCAGATAAATCAGCTCAATAAGCAAAGTGCAGCTGCTCAAGCAATGAGGGCAGCCCCTCTGTTCATGCTCGAGACACTCTGCTCATGCTTTGAGACACTTATTCCAACATCTGAGCTGAGCTACGAACCTAGGCTGCATCCACACATTTCATTCCCACTTCCAAGAGGGATTTTTAATTTGACACACACACACACACACACACACACACACCCTTTTAATTCCAAGACCTACTACTATCTATCTATCTATCTATCTATCTATCCTATCTATCTATAATCATAATTTTTAAATCCAAGCCATTTACGTTCCTTTCTTTTTATATTAAACAAACCCCTTTAAGAGATCTTTTTGGGAGAAAGGCAGGGTATAAAATCAATCAATAAAAAATTATAGTGCAATAGTCCATCGGTGCATGGCTTACATTATAGACTTTATATTTACATTTAAAAAACTATTAAACACAGTAGGCTCAGAGTGCTATAGAATCATGAGATCATAGAGTGTGAGAGACCCCAAGAATGCCCTGACGTCCAACCCCATTCTGCCATGCAGGAAACTCCAGTCAAAGCATCCCAACAAATTATGTAATGGAGGTGTCCATCTGCATTGTAGAAAGATATAACTATAGATAATGCTATGGAAAATCACCACCTTGGTCTGTATTTGGGGAAAGGCAGGATATAAGAAAATAACACAAACAACAACAATATCTGGGTATTGTGTTTTTGTGGGACATTGCCTTCTTTGTCCGGAGCTCTGGTGGCACAACATACTACAAATCGCAGGATTTTCCATGCATTAAGCAGTGTCGAACTGGATTATTTCTGCAGTGTGCAGCCTATTAACTGCAGTTCCCATCGTCTGTGGTGTGTGCTGCTGGATGATGGGGCCTGAGTCTAGATTGCCTGGAGCAGGGCCATAGGACTCCACAGCCACGATTCATCATCTTAGATTGTTCCATATATTAATTATTAATCATAAAAAACTAGAGTTAGAAGAGACCCCACGAAGGGCCATCCAGTTCACCCCATTCTGCCATGCAGGAACTCTCCATCAAAGCATCCCCATTGACATGCTGAAAAAGGGCCAGCTACTGTATTTTTATTCTATTTGTCTTTTAAAAAAGAGAAAAAACAAGGCTGGAAGGAGCCTCTTGCCTTTTTGCATCACGACCCTCCTCTTTTTTGTTGTTGCAAAAATCCAGAAATGACTGTTTTTGAAACATGAGTCCTTC
Organism: Sceloporus undulatus; assembly: GCF_019175285.1. NCBI lineage: Eukaryota > Metazoa > Chordata > Lepidosauria > Squamata > Phrynosomatidae > Sceloporus > Sceloporus undulatus. The sequence continues at coordinate 117,305,174 of NC_056524.1, forward strand.
TCAGGAGAATGTCCGAGTAGAGTCTGAGTTCCTTTTTCTGGACTTCCAAAACCCCAAACTGACCTCGAGAGCATCTGGTCTGACCCCCCAACTCAAGGAAACTTGGAAATCCTGAAGGTTTAGATCAATTACTGAATTATTGAATTATACAGGCATAGTGGTCTCAGGGTTTGCTGAAGCTCAGTATGCAGAAGCACAACATTATTTAAAAATATTGTGCATTAATACCTTCAGTCTTGTCTATGGATGCATATGAAACATACATGGATCCCATCTCCCAGTATAATATCCCATTAGACATAATACTGTATATAAATATACCCAAATGAAAAACTCCACAAACTCCAAAATACATCTAATCCTCCGCATTTGGGTAAGGGATTATTTATTATTATTATTATTTTATTATTATTATTATTATATTATTATTATAACTATATTGTACATGGTTATAAAAGCTTAAAAGTTAGAAGTCACCTTTTCCTTCTTTTCTTCAGTTCTCCCTGGGGAGGAAGGGGGGAGGAGGAGGGAGGAGGAGGAGGAGGAGGGAGGCGGAGGAGTGGAAGCAGACTCTGAGGAAACGAAGGAAAGGGTCATAGGGACCTCCTCTCTCTCTCTCTCCCCCCTCCCTCCCTCTCTCTCCTCCCTCCTCCCTCCCCCCTCCATTAAAGCCACGGAGCAGAGGGAAAAGAGGAACTTTTGTTTTGTCTTTCCTCTGTTCCCTCGCCGTGGTTTTAATGGAGGGGAGGGGGAGGAAGGAGCTTGAACGCCCCCAGGGCCTGATGGGGGGGTTCCACCCCCCAACCCCCCCCCCTGGCTACGTCTTGAGGCAGGTTCACATATTATGCTTCACACAGGTCATGTTGTGCTTCTTCAACCAAACAAATGGTAGATAGCATGTATGATATAAATATCAGGTGTTGACATGTCACACATCATATGGGCTGTTTTAATAAATGATCATGGTGGCATTTGGCTGCCCTGTTGTGGAGAATAGGAGATTTAGGCCAGGCTAGCAACAGCCAATCAAGAGTCAGCTAGCATCAGCCAATAGAATGTTGGCTGGGAGGAGATGCAAATTATGTTAGTGACAATTAAAAAGGCAGATAGGGTCTTGTTGAGTCCAGAGAAAGATGGATTATTGAGGGTTCCAGGGAGGCACTGGGTTGAAGTCAGAAGTGAGGGACTTGTAACCAAGAAAGAACTCCAAGTGAGGGAGGTATTGCAGGGAAAGATCCAGTGGGGTAGAATTAGCCTGAGAGACAGGTTTATTAATTAGACTTAAGGAAAGTAAGTCAGAAGAAGGACTGTGTGAGTGTCTTTGAGAACAGTAACACTGATATTCTGAGGAGAGTGGTATAAGGAAACTGTCTTTGCAACAACCAGTAACACAAGTGCACGAAAGCAGTAACACACGTGCATGAAACAACAATTGCTTTATTACCAGAGTTGACTGGTAATAAAATGACATCTGAGATGAAATGGAGACATGTCACTTTTATTTTCTTATATGATTTTTAACATCTTTGCCTGATGAAGAAACCAGTGAAGCTATGAAAGCTTGCACAAACTCTTTTGTGCATTTTGGTTGGTCAATGAAGATATCACTCTTTGGTGGATTTTGGATGGTGTTGTATTTTGCTGAGTGACCAACATGTCTACTCCTAAATATGTTTCTTGGATTTGAAGATATCCATGTTTTTCTGCAACAGAGGAAAATTAAAGAAGAGGGAGATAATGGACTGGGACTCTTTGAGGTTTTAAACCTCCACCAAAGCTAAAACACTTTTTTTGGTCTACACTTTGCATGTTTTACCTATATAGCACCTACAAGGTTTGCCAGATGTAACAATAAAGAGACCTCTTGAGAAATTCAGTATTTTCTGTCTAAGAAAGGGGCAGTAATCTTATAACAGGAGAGAGACAGGATTATCCCAGCTCCTTTTGGATTTGGTTCAAAGGGCTGGAGTGTGGCTTTGGCATATCTTCCGGCTGCGTAGGAGACATGCGTTTGGCACTACGCTGCCAAAGAGGTTGGAAGCCACTTCATTTGACCTCTCTGCTCCAGGCCATAGTCATGTTTCTTCACCTGTATGATTTTTAACATCTTGGCCTGATGAAGAAGCCACTGAAGCTTTGAAAGCTGGCATGATGTATTTTGTGTATTTTGGTTAAAGGTGTCACTCTACTGTAGATTTTGGATGTTGCTGTATTTTGCAGTATGGCCAACACAGCTACTCCTGAATATGTCATGCTTCATCACTCTAATCTGCAGCTGTTTTTCTACTCTTTTACCCTCCTTCAATAAACCATATATCTGATTGTGCACACGTTTTAGTAAGTTTTAGTAATAAGTAGTTTTATATGTTTAAACTAAACTGTTTTGTTTCTCTGGTAGACATAGTAGGAGAGAAGTTACTGCACATCTTCTGCCTTGCCAATCTGAGTATTCTGTGTCAGAGATCCACTAATATATCTCATGTTTTCCCAGCAGAACTACTGGTTGAAAATATCAACGCTGCACTGGTAGAAATGTCCACATACATATGTGCATGTGTGCGTACCTACATTTTTCCAAATCAATACTTGCAGTAGGTTAGGGCAAGGAATATTATAACTGTGTGCAGCACATCAAGCCATAAATCAAAGTTACATTTTTGGATGAAATAAATATTCATTTAGGATATTTGCATTTCTTAAAAAAAATAGCATGAAAATATGCAAAGCACATCAACATGTTATTGTACTCAATTTATGAATAACTAATGTTTGACTTAAGTATTTTATAGCGCTTTGGTGTCCTATGTATCAAACACACTGGAGAAACAGAAAATTAAAATGAATGGCACTGGGATAGTAATTACATTATACAATATATCTTCTTCCCTTTTAAATAGACATATTTTTAAAGGCATTTACTGAGTAGCACCTTCAAAAAGTAGTGATGATAAAATTAAGGATACATGTTGTTTATCTGATGACTTTAGATTTCCACCTTCCCACAGGATCAAGGATGTGGAACCTCAGGATCTTGGACTGCATCAAGGGTTTCCTGTTGGCTTTCAAGCTTCTTCCACTTTTAGCTCCAGTCAGAAGATAAGAGAATATTTGAACATGCCGTTTTTACTTTTTTACAAAAAAGATGTGTATGTTTCAATAAATCTTCTTTGGCCAATAAAATCTGCAGAAAACCACATCCCAAAGCAGATCAAGGGTTTAGCAGGGTCAAGACCTGCTCTCAATAGCATAGTGTCTCTGTCTAGATATGGTCTCATGGACTTACTCTAGAAAAAGAAAGAAGAAAAACATGGCTGCTAGTTGCATCTTTAAGATAGGACAATATCACTCTACACCGTTATCGCACTATTATTCCATTTTAATTGTATATCTGCTTCCTGTGTAATTCTCAAATTTATTGTGTAGTGAGGCCTAAGACTTCTTTTACTGACAGTTTTAATGTCCTTTCCTAAACTACAAATCCCAGGCAGCCAAAGTATTTAAAGTGGAATAAAAGTGCTAAAACAGAATAATGTGATACTGCCCATAGTCCTTTAGTTAATTTTAGGACTTTTGAAAATTATTTTATGTTATTGAGCTCCCAATCTAATCTTACACAGAACAAACACATGCATATGAAGACACACTGAGATCAAGTAGTACCTCAGTTCAGTCCCATTGATTTCAAGGACTCTGTTCTAGCTATGATTGAGGCTGAGTTACTGTAATGCTCGTCTCATTGGATTCAGTAAAACTTAACTGCTAAATAGACATAATTTATAGAACTATGTTGTAAGGCTGGATCTAGCCTGCTGTTTTGGTAGTCTCTTAGAATAAAGATAAACAAAGAACAACAGTGAGGAAATGATACATCTGGATCACACAGCAATCTTCACAATACTTCCAAAGGCTGTGAGGCCTCAGGAGAGGTGCAGAAGCTTTGTGATAATATTCATAGTCATGATTTAAAAGCTCCCATGTTCAGTCCTGGCAAGGTCTGAGTCCCAGAGAATCATCCTTCAACAGCTTAGTTATGGATGACTGCAACATAGCTTTATATTCATTCTTTAAAATGAACTTTCCAAACTCTATCTCTGGGTGCTCCCTATTGTTCAGCTTCTGTTTTCCCTTTAGGCACTGTCCTGCCAACATGACCAAACTGTTAAATTAACACTTTAACTGTCATTAAGCTATTTCCCCACAGTATGGAGTATCAGGAAAGTTGCATAGAATAATAAGCATGCTAGAAGCCTGCATATATCCCCTGTTTGTGCATGTACATGCATTTATTGTTAGCATAACTAAGACACATACAAATGGAAATTCTTAGAACTTCAAATCTGGCAGCACTAATGCAGAACATAAAAAGTGTCATGAACCCCAGCAAATCATGATGGCTGCGGGCTTCCATGTCAGGTGGACAGTGACTCTACTCCAGTTTGTAGTCCCAACTGTAATGCAGCTATCCAAGGAAGAAAAATCTATTGCCCAAATAGATTCAGCACCTTGAATAGCTCCCTTAAAATTCTGACCAATGACAATATTATACTCCAATTTAACCACCTTACCCACCTACTCTGAAATCCTGGGATTTGCAATGTAAGGAAGACATTTTGAATTATCAGCTAGAGAATTCCAAGGAATTTAGGCCTCACTAAGTTACAAACTCCAGAATTCTGCATGTGGTAGCCATTGCAGTTAAAGTGAAATAATAGTACTATAGCCGTGTAGTGTGGTATTACAATAAAACTCAGTTCACCACCTCACTGATGTGAAAGCCACTAGCTATATTACTATCAAAAGTTTGAGAATTTTGTGTATGTGTGTTTATGAGGGCACAAAAGAAAGATGGACACACATGCAGCAGCTAACAAGGCCAATGCGATTTTAGGCTGCATCAATAGAAGTATAGTGTCTAGATCAAGGGAAGTAATAGTGCCACTCTATTCTGCTCTGGTCAGGCCCCAACTGGAAGATTGCATCCAGTTCTGGGCACCACAATTCAAAAAGGACATTGAGAAACTGGAGCATGTCCAAAGGAGGGCAGCAAAATGGTGGAGGGTCTGGAAACCATGCCCTATGAGGAACGACTTAGGGAGCTGGGGATGTTTAGTCTGGAGAATAGAAGGTTAAGAGGTGATATGATAGCCCTGTTTAAATACTTGAAGGGATGTCATATTGAGGAGGTAACTGACTTGTTTTCTGCTGCTCCAGAGACTAGGACCCGGAGCAATGGATGCAAGCTACAGGAAAAGAGGTTCCACCTCAACATTAGGAAGAACTTGACAGTAAGGGCTGTTCAACAGTGGAACACATTCCTTCAGAGAGTAGTGGAGTCTCCCTCCTTGGAGGTCTTTAAACAGAGGCTGGATGGCCATCTGCCAGGGATGCTTTGACTGAGAGTTCCTACATGGCAGGGGGTTGGACTGATGACCCTTGCGGTCTCCTCCAACTCTATGATTCCATTATTCTATTCTATGATTCTATGATTCTATGTGTTGGATACACTCTCACACACACACATCACTGCCTTCAATACGACGTTGCCAACTTCTCAAGACTTTCAAGAAAAGGATCCCCAAGTCCTAGGATAATATACTTCATTCTGAAAAATCTGGCAAACAGTTTGTAGAGAGGAATGGTAGGTTCCACAGGGAGTATCACAGGGAAGAGAAATGTCTGAGCCTCAACATGATTGGGGATCCTAGAGGAGCCTTTCTTTATTTTTCACATTGTTATCAGCCACATTTTGTATTTGCAAACACAAACATTTTCATGACTTGAATTTTGATCTGCACCAATGTTTGTCTTGAACTACCCATTTTGTGTGTGAAAAAGCAATGATAATGTCACATAACAGTAGCCTGAATGCCAGCTGTAGTAAAAATAAGTAAGCCCGGTCTTGAGGAATATAAGGTGTGCTTCTCTTTTGTTTCCCACTGAGTACCTCAAGAATCTACCTACACAAGCTTTACCTGTCTGTTATTTCACAGTGGGAAGCTCTAGTATCTGGAATATGTATTTCTATATGCACAGGATGCTCTCATTTCTTTCACCAATTCCCTTCACTGCACATAATGGCCTTCTGTCCTTTAATAAATCATACTGTGGCTATAGTCAATTTTTAAAGCTTTACTCATGTATTTCTTTGCACCTCTAGAACAAAATGGGTATAATAGCCTTGAGCAACTTTGCAGGACTGGCAATCTCTTGGAAGCAGCCCTCACCCCTCCTACACAGTAATCAGGGATTTCATTGGCATAAATTAGGTGAGTAATTGTTACGTGTTTTCAATTTCCAGGGGGAAAATACAATTTTAAATAATATCTGAGATAAATTATAATAAACTCCCTAATTCTCAGATTTCTTTACTTTTTAATGGGACAAGAATCACTTCGTATCTGGAAAGATGAAAAACGTAGCTTTAAAATGAACCAGAAATACTTCTTCAAAGAGATGGGATACTGAATGCAGACCTAGTCATCTGAGGAACTTGTGCACAAAAAAATTACAACACAGCTCATAAATAGTTGCAGAAAAGGTACTATCTTTAACGCCATATTTGACTATTTCTCTTGGTTTGATATTTCAGCTGATTCAAAGGCATGGTGTCACTGCCTATCTGTGAGAAACTGGTGAAGGTTGAAATCAGTTAATGCTGTGTCCTATGTATCATTATTAGTACATGCAAAATGCATGGTCTACAGGTTTTGTTAACCAAATAGGGTGGTCACATAGCTAACAGATATAAAGATATAAATAACCCTGTAGCTGCTTAACTATGGGGCTAAACAGAGTGGCTTGAAGTGCTGCTGTGGGGTGCTATGGAGGCGTGGCATTTGGATGACACATATTCTGACACCACCCCCATGCCAGCATCATGCCACTCACCCGCCTGCACAGTGGACAGTATGACAGCACTTCTTTGGTGTGGCGATCAGATGATGCATGCCAAAAGGAGTGCTGGAACGTGCTGCCATGGCAGCAAGGGCAGCTTTTTGCTGGCTCCAAAAGGAGTGGCATTTTGCCATTTCTTTTAGAGCTGGCAAAGTGCCAGATTGGGTCCACAGTGTGCGGTTGCCACATCCCTGATCCAACACTGAAAGGGGCGGTGGGACACCACTCAACTGAAGTGTTATGTTTTGCCCCTATATTATCATAACACATCCTTTTGACATAAGAATGTATCCCACAGTCATACAGAAAGAATTTGTGCCTGATCCATGCCATTAAAAAGGTTCAGGCTTTATTTTAGTGATTCCTTTGTGGGTCATAGATCCCTGTAAAATGTAGATGAAAGCTATGGGCCTCTTCTCTCCAAAAATATACATAAACATTGCTTTTGATGCTAAAGAAAGGAAATTAAAAGGGGGGGGGGTCATATTTTACACCCCTGAATCTCTGGGAAGAAATTCTGTTTCAGAGCTTTACTGCACAAGCCCTGTTCTTGCCAGAATCACACTAATCAATGAAAAAATTATACTTGTTTGTTTTCACTGCATCACCACATGTCTTCAGAATTATGTGTCGTCTTCCATCCTGACTTCCCTACCTCTCTGCTCTATGCCCTACCCAACATGCCTTCCATTTTAAAAAAAAATATTCATGCAGTTCCAGAGCTCTGCTACTGCAATTTAATTTATTGTTTTTTTAAGAGAAGAAATGGTGAGTGGCGGTGGGAATCAGTCTGCTTAGGAATAGTGAGGGGTATGGGTACAAAGGGAGAGGAAGGGACACTGACACCATGTGACTGTCAATAACACAACTGTCCCAGCCGTGACATTTCATATTTGTTGACTATGTGATTGCAAACTCATTGACAGATTTCCCCCATCAATGAAAAGGGGAGCCCTAAACCAACTTGTGGAATGTTGCAGCTATGGATCAGTGTGTTGTCATGTGATATGTATCTCCAAAGCCACTTTTTTTCTGGATTCAATCATGGTCTAAAAGTTGTGAATATTAATATCCTTAGAAATAAAGTTATTTATCCTGCCATATTTCCATAATATTTTAATATATAGAGAGGCTATATAAAAGTCAAATCTTTGTGTGTCATGTGGGGCACAGTGAGTAGGGAGGAGGAGGTGTGCCATCAGCCTACAGATTAGGTTATTGGTTAGTCTTTGGAATGCTGTCATGGTGCAACTAGTTATCCTATGCACTTTCAACATCAAGTAAGGTTGATTTCCAATAATCTGAATGATATCTGCATTTTCCTTTATTATTCATAGTCTATATCTATGCACCCACAACATATAATTAATTACCACATTGTGATATAAGAGTCTTTGTTTCATTTTAGCTGTCTTCAAATTGGCTTGGACTGGGACCTAAATGGATCAAGCTCTAGGGTTCACTATATAATGTGTGCCAAATATTGTTATAATTACATTGATTATTTTTTTTAAAATGACCTAGGTTTATACTGATGCAAACTACTTGCAGAAAAGAGTGTTCCATAAGCAATTTGACAGCCTCCTTACTTGCACAAGATGGACTGCAGTAGCATCAGCCTCTCTTATTGCCCCAACTTTGAGCCCCCCCCCCAACAAAGCCATGCATTCATGAAACAGGAGGCTCAGATCAAGATGTGTCCTTCTTTTGTTGTCCTTTCCATCACTTTCTCACTACCACTACCTTCTCCTTTTGTTCTTCATGTTACTACTGCCATCATATTGGTATAACTATGCAAACTGAATAATAGAATCAAGTCCATTGTCACACTGTGGGAGTGTATTACATTCTTGGGAACAAATAGAAAAACCTTTGGTTGCACATTTTGCTCATAGTTCATCTACACTGTTAGATACTTTAAAAAAACGAAACCAACAATATGGTGCATTGTGGTTTATGCCAATGTTAGAATGTCTATAGTTGTTATGATGCAATAATAAAGAAAGTCTGAAGACAATTATAGGTAGGACCATAGTCATACAAGATACCCTCAAACTAACATCCTATTTGTGCAATATTGAATCCTATAAAGCCTATATTTCTAGCGTATGCTGTAAAAATTGCAGAAGCTCCATTATTAGATCACAACATGTATCCTCCATTCCCTGCTGGTCCAGGGTGTCCCTCTTTTAGTAAACCGCAGAATCTGAATATAGCAGGTGTACTATAGAGATCATCATTTTTTTGATATTGACTCTGCTCTTCACTTTGCTATTGACATGTCAAAATAAATAACAAGTTTACCTTAATGTTAAGATCTTTGGAGAAAAGTTCTCTCTTGGCCCCCAGCACCCTCACAAGTATGTCTGCTAAAGACTTAGGAGAGAGCCTTGCTTCTCCCAGGCAATGGAATTCTCTTCTGATATTGGCTTGGTTGGTCCCTTCACTGCTATCCTTTTGCCAGTAGGCAAGATCTTCTTTTTTAAATAGGTTTTCAGTTTTTCACTGGCTGGGGTAATTGAACAGGTGTACTGGCTTTTAAATATGTAATAAGTATTTTAACATACAGTGTTTGCCACTCTGGGTCCCACATGGGAGAAAAGCGAGATATTTTTAAATTAATCAATGCTATCTCCTATGATTAGTGTCAAACTTGAGCCCTATCTTTATCTATTCTTAGGAAAACAACAACAACACAAACTCTAATAAGTAATTGTAAAAGAGCAGGTGTACTTCGGTTAGCAAAGTCGATGTGCTCCTTGGCATTACTTCTTTAACAGAAAAAATTATATCGGAGGCAGAAATAACATGGAAATGATAGAGATAAGTTCCTACAGCACGTAAAAGAAGTGGAGTTCGACATGGTTCAGCAAACCTTTTATCCAAAACCCCACGTGAAGTGAAACAAACAGCTCAGGTAAACCTTGCATAAGTAAGAAAAAAAGGATGTTGAATCTCCTAGGGATGACTTGAAGGCTTGTTCCAGAATATATCTAGGGATGGCTTCAGTAAGCAGTAAACTGCTGTTAACTCTGCCTATGGTAGGCAGACACACTTAGCTACAGTAGGATTGGCTACAATATAATCCTAATCTTCCTAAACACATGCTTTGTTTATTGCATTAATTACTGTAGCCATGCTGCTGCAACATGACAGTCTGAGTTTCTTCAGCCTTCCTTCACCATTGTCCTAATGCCAATGCAGCTAAAAACATCCATATAGATAGCGGGAAAGGAAGAAACGGGGGCTAGGTGGGTGTAAAAAGATTTTGACAGAGGTTTTGATAACTGAGGTATGGTACGCCAGGAAGCCCAAATACCAGATTTGTAGGCATCTGTGCCTTAAAGGATTTGGGGACCCATTAAATCCTATTTGTCCCTCACTATGAGTATACTGAAATCAAAATATGTAAGACTGAATGTAAATGCTGGCTCCTTTAATTATGATAACTATCAGCTACGTCAAAGCATTCATCTCTATGGCAACTAGGTTCTATCTCAAATACTATAGGTAAAAGCTTTAATTTGAATCTATAAGGGATGGTTTAGCAAGATGAGCATGTATCTCCATATACACCTTAATGTGGAATATCATATTTTTTTTAAAAAAATATCACTTGGCTTTGTTTCTTTAGGATGCATGCATAAATAAAATTTACTTAAATAATCTATGGATTTATTTTTCTCCTTCTAGTTTTGATTTCATATTTTTTTCATTTTCTGTTTGTGATTTATTCTGTTATTTTTCATACAGTTATTTCTTCATAATGGAAGAAAAGTTATGAGATAAGTTTCAGATATTCACCTCACTTTTTAGAGAGGAGATTAATTAATAATCCAACAAATATTGGTGCTGTTTTACATAGTAACAGATTGCAGATGATCCTTGGGCAATTTTCCATTTGTAGACTCATCTTCAAAATTGTTGTTGTTGTTATTGTTGCTGTTGTTGTGAGCCTTCAAATTGTTTCTGAATTATGGTGACCTTAAGGAGAACCTATCACAAGTATTTCTTGGCTATATTTGTGGGAGGAAATTGCCTTTGCCTTTCTATGAGGCTGAGAGAATGTGACTTGCCCAAAATCACTCAATGGATTTCCATGCCCTAGCAGGGTTTTTAACCCAACACGCAAAGCACTACACCAAACTGGCTCTCATCACTGTTACCCTATTCCCAGGACACATGGGAAATTGTGCAGATCTTCTATGAAAGGTGTGTAGATTGGGAAGAAAACTGTGTGGTTTTTCTCCAAAAGCTAAGTGGCTTGACCAGAAAGCTGTGTGGTTTTCTGGAAATGGTTGTGCTTTTGACATGGAAACCGAAAACTGTGAAACATTCAAACCAGAAAAGCCTGCAGCTGCAGTCAGCCTGAGTTTCTTTTCCTGCTGAGTAACATTTGAGAGGCACAACATTCCAAGCAGCAAAGGTTGGAGCATCAGATAGTCCAAGATTGTTTTCCTGCTGTGTCACATTTGGTTTGTACAACATTCAAACCAACAAAATCTCCAAATGAAGTGTTTAACCCTCCACCTTGTTGTTTCCTCTTTCCCCAAGCAAATAGAGAAAAATAGTATTAACAGATTGTGCCACCCCCAGAAAGCTGCACAGTTTTCTGTGTGTCCTGAAAACTGAGCGTAGGTTTCTACAGCAAAGCTGCAGTTTTTTCAAACTCCTATGCAGTTTTTAAAAGTGTATGTTGTGCTGGGAGAAAAAACAAAGTTCTTATAAGTTGCCACAACTCGTGAGAACTTTAAAGATGCTTTTTGTTTTTCCTGTGGAGTGGCCATTCCATCAAAGCATCTGTTCTCCATGAATTTTAATCATCTGATAACTCTGAAACATGGCTTGCATGATGTCAAGGAAAAGCAAAGGTGGATTGTGTCTGAGATTTGGACCTTTGTTGTAACAAAGATCAGAGATCAGATGAAGGTATAATCATCTGTAAAGTATTGGATGATGGAAGTTACAAGAGTCATGAAGAACACTGCTAAATTAGAAGGACCTAAGAGAAAGAGAGAAAGAAATCGGTTTCTTTCCCTGCCCAAAGAAATAACAACTGGGAATGCAAAGTACTAGATAGCAGGAAGGATAGCAATGGGTTTACAAGCCTGGAGGAAGAAGATGTACACCAGATTTACTAGCAAGTTGCATCAGAACTGAAGTATCATGAACAAAATGTCATCTGTCTCATCAAAACACTTTGCAATGGAGCCACAGCACATTCATTGGGATATAGGTAACAAATGTCCACATTATAGTCAGTCTTCTGTGCAAAATTACCATGATTGTTTTCTTCATTAAACAGTCAATGAGGGCTGTTGAATAATTACTTTTATTTTCAACAGCTGTTTTTCTAAAGACCCAGTTCTGGTGAAAAGGTAGTATAAAGTGCAGAGGAAGATTGAATAGTTGAAAGATCTGGTTTCATCCCTATACACATGGGGGCAGGAAGCATTAGGATTGCTTTTGTACATGCTGACTGAACTAAAACAAATAAGCAAAAAACTCCAAAAGAAACAAGATTTCCTTTTTCTTGAAGGCATGAGATGTAGCAATAAATTAGATCTATTATGAATAGTGACTAAACACCTCCACAGGGATCCTCGGAAATTTCCAGCTACTGTTAGCTGGCTTCTGCATGGTCCATAATAAAGTGACCCTTGACATATATTTTACAAAGCATAAACTGCTAAATAGAATATGTTCTACAAAGTACAGAATACTTTCAATATTTTGATACTCTACCCCCAAAGTGAAAACTGCAGATATGCTGTAGCAGATAAAGTGCAGAGAAAGATTGAAAGTGATTGGATTTAAATCTTTGAAAAATATCAGCTATGCACTCAAATGGAAAGGAATCAATTTACCCCAGAAATGTATACCTTTGCAATGTTTGTAGGGCATTAAGGAGAAACAAAAATGCACAGATGTCTATCTGCACAGTGCACAGTGGTGTTTATGTTTGAAAAATGTATATGAATGAACTATATTTTAAAACTGTGTCTAAAATGTGTACATTTGAAGATTTTATATAAAATGTGTTTGTTGTTATTTTCGTGTGCCATCAGTTGCTTCTGATTTATGGTGACCCTAAAGTGACCCTCTCTTTGGGTTTTTTGGAGCTGAGAGTGGGTGACTCACCCAAAGTCACCCAGTGGGTTTCTATGGATGAGAAGGAATCAAACCCTGGTCTCTAGGGTCATAGTCCAACACTCAAACCACTACATCACATTGGCCCTTATCAGATGAGTGTGGAACTGGGGGTCTTCTGCACTGGGCGGTTCGAATTCGCGTTATTTCGCAAAGTACCATCATACCTGGGAGTCCTTCCGCATTGGCAGGATTCAAATTGGCCAATCCGCATTCGCGCGAAGTGCATTCAGTGCAGAATGTTTTGTCAAACCAGAGCTCAACATGCGGATTGGCCGATTCGTATCGGCTGCCTCGCACATGCTCAGTGGTGCCCTGCATGGGTTGCGACCTTAAACGCTTCCGGGGGGAAAGGGGAGGTCACGTCATGACAGCCCGGTAAACAGCTGGAGAGCCAGCTCATGTACATTAACAATCGCGATACAACGTGCCTGTTACTGTTTCCTCGCTACATTCCTGCTTGGTTTTAACGTAACCATGACCTTCCCTTGCAACAAATTAGCAATGCCCGGTTCTGCGTGTGTGTATGTATTCGGGGGGGGGGGGGGGGGGGGGGTTCCCGCGGCTGTCAAAGAGGCTGGATGGCCATTTGTCAATGGGGATGCTTTGATTAAGAGTTCCTGCATGGCAGAAGGAGGTTGGACTGGATGGCCTTTCTTGGGGTTGCCGTGATTCCAGCGGCTTCCTCCTCCTCCTCCCGGCTTGGGATCCAGCCTGGGTTGCATTCCAGGCAGGGAACAGGCGCGGGGCCGCTAGAATCGCGGCAATCACCGCCGTTCCAGCGGCCTCCTCCTCCCGGCTTGAGAGGCATCCCTGGCTGCATCCCAAGCAGGGAACAGGCGCAGGGCCGTTAGAATCGCGGCGATCGCCGCCGTTCCAGCGGCCTCCTCCTCCTCCTCCCGGCTTGAGAGGCAGCCTAGGCTGGCTCCCAAGCCGGGAGGAGGAGGAGGAGGCTGCTGGAACCGCGATTCCAGCAGCCCCCGCGCCTCTTCCCTGCCTGGGATCCCGCCAGGAGTACAAATTGGAATCTGGGGGTCTTGCGACGGAGTTCAGGACTGGGAATTCATACCAGACCCATTCGCACTGAGATCGAACAGAGCCCCAAGCCGGATATCGCCAATCCCTTTTTTAGCGCACTGGCCAACACGCTCCAAAAAGAGGAGTCAGTACGCATTCAGTTCAGAAGCTCACGCATTCACGTGAGTGCGGATTGGGCCATTCGAATGCTGGTATGATGGTACTTTGCGAAATAACGCGAATTCGAATCGCCCAGTGCAGAAGACCCCCAGTTCCACACTCATCTGATAAGGGCTATTGTCTCTGTAGATGTTGGAAAATGCACACAAAAATGTGCATGCATTTCCATGCACAGAGCTGAAAAACCATCCTCTCTCAGCACCATAGAACAATAATGCCAGAAGAAAATGGAGAACCTCCACAAGACAGACACATTTTTGTATGTTCAATTAAGTGTCCTTAATATCTTAAAAGGTGACACCTAATCTATTCTTGTGTTTGTGCAATTCAACCAGCTGTGCATGTGAAGCCCAACAATTATAATTGAGCATTAAACTCGACATTAGAAGGAATAATTATTCCCTATGACTGACACATTTTATCCTTTATAATGCGTTTCCTCTGGGGTAGATGTGTCAGCAAACAGATTAGCAAATTAACTCAATCTTTACCTTCCAGTGCCCAATCTCACAACAAGATATGTTGTTGAGGACAATCATATACTATGAAGATGTGTTTTGCTACTGGAGGACAAATATGGGCTAAACATATAATATAGTTTGATACTAGTCAGAAAGTTATTCACTGTTCCTGATGCAGTGACAAGAACTATGGCTACAAATCCAGTAACTGGATGCTTCCTGAACCATGATGTTACCAGCTGCAAATAACATTTGTAGTTTTTCCAATTTTCCTACCATGGAAATGAGGCAGCAGCATATCTCAAAATGCAATTACAGTATAGAACAAACAGCAATTAAGTAGAAACATTAAATACATTCAGGTCTTTTAAAAAACCTAACATTCAAATCCCATAGATTATCTAATCCATCCTCAAAAGAGGAGAAAATATGATTATGTGGTAAAATATTGCAATGCAGATGTGGTAAAATAATGCAATCCAATGCTGATTTGACAGTTACTCTAGGGAAAGGATTTTACATTTGGGAAAGTATGGCAAAGGAATCCCTTTCATTGCCAGTCACTTGTCTCTTGGCAGTTAGAGGATGTCTTGGCTTTGCAAGAGATACTGGAGACTCACCACACCTATTACAAATGATGATGATGATCATCATCACCGTTGTCGTCGTCATCATCATCATCATCATCATCATCGTCGTCATATTCTTCTTCTGGCATCAAATGCCCCCCCAAAAGCTTTCTTTCTTTCTAACGGGGGCTTTATACTGTTTTATATTGTTGTGTACTGTTTTTATTGATTATTGTATTGTATTTTTATGTTGGAAACCGCCCTGATCTACGGAAGGGCGGTATATAAATAAAACTTTTATTTATTATTATTTATTTATTCTGGGAGACATTTGCCATGTTCTGGTTTTGTATGTTTGTTTGGTCTCCACTTGTCTCTTTTGTCCCCAAAGAAGCTATTTAAAAAAAAAAAAACAACAACAGGAAATAACTCAGAAGTTCATTCTGGTTCACTTCCTATTTTAAAACCTTCAAATTTTAAATATTAGCATGCACAGTTGGGCTTCCATAACAATGAAGTTTATTGCACCGGGGTTAAAACGTTCCCCGGTGCGTTCTAACATGCACGCGTGGGGGCACGCACGGACCGTGACGGGAATGCGATGGGGCCCAGAACGCTATTTTACTGCACACTGGAACGCCACCTTTGCCAGCAGGCGTTCCCATCGCATTCCCACTGAGTTCCAGAGGGCGCCATTTCTGGGAACTGTTTCAAAGTGTCCCCAGAAATGGTGCCCTCTGGAACTCAATGGGAACGCAATGGGAATGCCCGCCAGCAAAGGCGGCATTCCAGTGTGCGGTAACCCTGGTGCGATAAACTTCTATGTGTTGGGCACTGCATCCCACAACTAGGGATGTTTGAGTTTGCATTGTACCTCTCTCTTGTGTTGAGCCATTAAGGTGAGAATTACAACCTCTGCATATACAGTTTATCCTCAGGTTCTGGACTGACTCTACACATGAAGTATAGCTTCCCAAAACTCATGGACGGAAGGAATATAGTTTGCCTTTCTGTTCTGTTTAAGTCTTCTTTGAGTAGCAATGTCCTCCTGAGTTTGGGGTGTTTCTGTATCTTTTGATTTGTTTAGTATCCTTGTACTATATCTTCTGACTTATTTTAAGCCTGGTTAGGCATTGAGGGTTAAAGATAGCTTTGTATGGTACACAAAATGTTGCGGAGTTCCCAGTAGGGGTTGACATAAAACCTTCAAAAGCAAAGAGACAGAAAGTGTGACCTGATAGTAGGTCTATGGGACAAAGCAAAGGTCCAACATGAAGAAAAGTGAAGGAACAGGTGTGGTTTCAAGAACAAGGTAAAGTCAGAAGCTAAGTATAGGAAAGTGGGGTGGTTTATAGGTTCCTATGATTACAAATAGTGTAGGACTGATGATTAAAACAATTTGACTTTTCCTACTTCTATGTTTCCAAATCCCAAGGAACACTTTTACTAACAATCCCATGGAAGACTTTTACTAACAGTCTGTCTCACTTCTGAGGAGACTTTATGTGTGCCCTTTGTAAATTCTCTGATGCTGATGTTTCTAAAGCTGATCAGTTGATTGCTATCCTCTGATTCCATGTATGAGATAAGTTCACCAAATTCCCAGGCAGTTCATGACTCAAGACACCCTGTTATTTGAAGGATCTGGTGTAACTTCTTGAGGGATGTGAAGAGTGTCTCCTGGTGTCTGTGGCCTCAGAATCTCCATCAAAATAGAGAACTTCAGACATGAGCCTAGGTAAAGACACAATATTTGATTCTGCCCTCTTGTTTGACCCTTTGAACTGACTTGGTCCTGCTTTCAGCCTCCTGACTTACTTCTGCTCATGATTCAGCATTCATAATAAACATTAATATTTAGCTTTTTACATCAGGGTCTGTGGTGTGGTGTATTGTTGTTTGTTTGGTGTACGTTTGTAAATTTATGTCGAGATGTGTGACATGTGCCATATGTAGTTTCTTTTAAACTAATAAAATTCGTATATATAAAAAAATATTTAGCTTTTTAGCACGTTGGGAAAATGAAATAAAGTCATGGGTTTTGTATTGCATGTGTGCAAAATTAACTCACACATTCTTCTCAGTTGCTATGAATCAAGGCAGATGATCCATGCTGGATTTGAAGAAATTTCCTTCATGCTAAAGGATGAAAATGAAGAGGCATCCAAAACGAAGCAGGCTCTCAAGTGAGAATAGTTTTAAATGAGGCATTGACATGCTTGGGATTAGGATTAACTCATCCAGTTAATTTTATGTAAACTTTGAGTGATAAATAATTCTTACCTCAGGAGCTTTGGGGGATTTTCTTATCACTCTCTAAAAACCATCCAGTACATTGTACAATGTGCATCATTATTTTCTTTTTAAAATATTATTAGTGTACATTATGCTTCAGTGCACTTAATTAAGTAGAATGATTATATGTGATGGCTAAAAGAACAAGAGGTGAATAGGGCAGCTTAAGTTTATCATTTTGATGACAGGAGCTATTTTCTCATTCAGTGGGAGACAATCGGCATTAGACCCTGATGTAAATTACTTCTCAGTAGTCCTGGTGTTATGTGGAATCTACAAATGCTTCTCAGGGGAGATTGGAGTTCAGTTTTAAAGCTGTCTTTTGAACCAATGCATTTACTGGAGTGTTTGGTGAGACAAGAAGGCAGAAGCAAAACATTATGCCATTTTCTGAAAAGCAAAAAAGATAATGATGAGAACTGAGGAGGGAAAGCAATCACTTTGGTCTAGTTCAGGAAAGGCCAACTTTGACAGTTCATAGATCTTCCTCAGTCAAATTGCTCAGGGATGGGAGAGGAGAGCTGTTCCTGATGATATCATTGCCTGATTTCAGCAGTTTCGATGGGTTGATATCAGCACATGCATTCACTGAAGAATGCAGTCATGGTTATACAAATCTCATTTCAGTCCCTATATAACTGCAGGGATGAGTAGAAAAGGCGATGAATGAACAGCATTAAGAATGAACTTAAAGGATGAATTGCAAAGAGACTTTAATGTGACACTGACTTTAATGCACTGAATGGAAGTCAAAGGAGATTCCCAAAGTAGCATTACTGTTGTGGAGTGACTTAACTGTTGTCTCCTAGATTGATTATCAGTTTTTGAGTTTAAAAAAGTAGAGATCCTTGTTGCTGTCAGACTTCTGTTCCCTCATTGAGAGCTCAGAGCCTCGGACCATTTGCCCAAGCATTTTTTTTTTTTAAATATGAAATTTGGTGAAAACTCTAGAAAGATTGTCAATATGAAATCTTTTGTTTTGCTTTCAGTCCATTATTGCTTACAACAAAAAGGCAGGTGAAAAGGAAAAACAGGTCTAAAGATTATATCAGGTAACACAATTAGGAAATGTGTATCTCAAATGATGAAAAATACAATACCTGTTTGTTTTTATCTGAACTCTCACCACTTTCACTATCAGCAAAGCTTCCTAGAAGCATATGATCAGGACTGCAAAATAATTTTTAAACTTGCTTTACGGTTTGAAAAGTGTACAGTCACCT
Organism: Sceloporus undulatus; assembly: GCF_019175285.1. NCBI lineage: Eukaryota > Metazoa > Chordata > Lepidosauria > Squamata > Phrynosomatidae > Sceloporus > Sceloporus undulatus. The sequence continues at coordinate 117,323,963 of NC_056524.1, forward strand.
TCCAAAAATAGACCATATTCTTTCATTCCTGTTGACTGAAGTATCTGTGATCAGTGGAAAAGTACTAACTTTTGTAACCTTCACAGTTCATACCTTGGAACACAATTCTTATTATGAACTTTGTTTTTAATTTAAGAAGTCACTGTCTGGGAGAAAAATACAATTACCCCTCCCAACTCACAGATCTCAGATCTGTGAACTTGAAAATCCACAGAGGAGTAACCACTGCTATTTTTAATGAGGTGCGCCCCCACACGTGTGCACACGAGTGTGTGCATGGGCACATGCCTCATTCAAGCCTATGGGGCTTGAACATGTACGAGCCTTTGTTTTTATGGTAGGGGGGTCCGGAACGGATCCCTCGTGAAAACAGAGGGCCAACTGTATTGAGAAAAGATGTTGAGTTTTGCTTTTTCTGTAGATTGTAAAATTATCTGGAAGTGTGCCAAGATAAAAAAAAAGAAGAGAACCAAATGCTAATTATTTAAAGCTAGTGAGATAGCTAGCCTTACTTGTCTATAACGTATGTCTCTGTGTGTGTGCACACGCATGTGCACATTCTCTTGCAGGGGAACTACTTTGGATACCATGGATCCAAAGACATATCCCAAATCTTTATTGTTGTAGACAAGTCTGTCACAGAATTTTAGTTCTACAATAGAATTATAAATTAGGTAACATGCTAAACCTCCAGGTGAATCTTTTACACTCTTCTGATAAAAGCACAGAGGCTTTACTGTTTAATCATTCATTTTTATCTGAGCAGATACTTCTGAAGCATCCTTTTCCTGTACTGCTGTATGAACATTTAATGCACTAATTTACAAACTCCAAATATGTGCTGCATTGCTAGAATTACCTATAACTTTAGCTGTGCTAACAAGATTAAGCTGTCACCTGAAATGTGTGTATACACACACACACACACACACACACACACAGAGCCAAAGGAAAAGTCATTGTTAATTGCCATAAATTCCAAATCAGAATTACCACAATCTTGGGCCAATAGAGTTTAAAAATGAAAGATGGCAATTGCAAGGCTTGCAGTGGTTACCCTTCCTCCACAGACTAGTGAATTAATTTAGATGGAAAATATTTTTTTCTACGTCCTCTAACCAATGCAGCTGTTTCAATATGATCCCTGTCATCAGCCCCAGTCAAGTCTGGTCACAGCAATTTGGATCTGCTGAAGTTTCCAAACAGTCTTCAAAGGTAGCCCCACATTGAGTGAGTTACAGTAGTCCAGATGGGATGCAACCAAGGCACATGCCACAGTTGTCAGATCTGACTTTTCAAGGAATGGACACAACTGGCACACTTGTTTTAACTGTGCAAAAACACTCGTGGCCACAGCAAAACCTGAGCATCTAGATTCAGGTTTTAGTACAGCATAACACTCAAGCTCTGAACCTGAGATTTCAGGGGAAATGCAACCCCATTTACCACAGACTAAATCTTTATTCCTTGATCTGCCTTTCAAAGGACACCTCTGACTTTCAGAAATAAGTTTCAATTTGTTCACTTTTATCCAGTCCATTACTGGCAACAGACACTGGTTAGTTTTAAAAAAGAAAGCTTCCTTGGAATCAAATGAAGAGATAGAGATGATAAATATAGATAAAGATAGAGATAAAGATAGAGATGCCAACAGGGACACCCCCACCCTCATCTAACTCCCACCATAGGCCACCTACCAAGCTGACCAAAGGTGTCCCTGTTTCCTATCCTGGCCTGAAGCCAGATTGAAATGTCTCTAGAAAATCCATTTCATACAGGAATGTCTCGAGCTGGGAGGCCATTACATGTTCCAATATCTTGCCCCCAAAAAGGAGATATTAAAGACTGGCTGATAGTTGTACAGTCCTGTGTGATCCAGGGAGGATTTTATCAGTAATTTTAACAGTATCAAGAATGAAGAGCTAGCTGCTGTCAACCACCTGGGTTTTAAATATAGTGCTTTCATATATTTTAAGAGAATATACTTTCTCTAAATAGTAGAGCATTTCAAAGAGGAAAAGTATAGCTAATCAAACCAAATCATCTGTGAGAAATTACTTCCAGGAGAACTTAGAAACTAAGGACACTTTAAAGCAACTTCTGAAAATGATCAGTGCCAGAGTTTTTCATTATGCATATAAAATGTGTAAGTGAAGATAGATTAAGATGAAACTAAAACATCCCATTTGGAATGATGCATTTATCTCAGCTGCTTGAAACTGCTGATAAGCCCAGAGGTCAAGGGCAAGACTCACTAAAAAATATCATTGTGGAGACAACAGGCAAATTAGAACATTGGGACTAGCCAAGGGGAGTGAAGCCAGGAAAAGGTGGAGGCTGCTCCCAGGAGTGAGTATATAAGAGGGAGGTGCAGGTTTGAAAGGGGTTGGTGTTTATTGTGCCCTGAAGGGTGAAGAGCCATTGAGGCTAGGTTAGGCTGCTGTGAGGGCAGTTAAAAAAGGTTTTAGGTACCCCAGAAAGGGACAAAGAGTGTTCTTAATTATATTGTTGTTTTGTCCTGAGGGGGACATATTGTTTAATGACTAGTGGAGTCACAGGTAACCAGAAGGATTATAAGATAACAAACGTTAATAAGGGTTCTGTGAGAACTTAGTCTATAGGGGAACATATATAAAGCTAGAAAGAAACGATTACAAAGAGAAGCTAAAGAGAGTGTTAAACTGTGTAACTAATAAAGCATTTATACACCGTGTCCATTGTGAATGCCATCCACTAAATGAGATACTGTATTCTGCCTGACTTGTAAATAAATGTCTTACTTTGTTTCAACAAGCAGCTGTCTGGAGTGATTTCAGAAACATTATAAATCGAGAAAAGTCTTTTAGTTTTGGGAAACATTAGATAGTGTGTGGCTGTCAAATAATAGCTGGTGCCAAGCTGGGGGGAAATTTGAAGCCCAGAGTGCTAGCATCTAAAGATAGTTATAGTGCAGGAGACATTTAAGGCAGTTCCGAGTTCAAGTCTCTCAGTGAAGAATTGGTGGGATAGTGGCCATCACCTTCACATAATTGGTGGCAGTGGTGGAATAAAACAAACAAAAACCATTGTGCTGCCATCTGAGAAAAGTAGTTGGGTGGGTAAGATTCACCTTCACAATCATGAACAGACATAACTGGACTGTTTACGTGCACAAACCTAGCACTGAGGCTGCTTGGGGCAGATACAGGCTGTACAGACCAGCCATAAAGGCTGGCATGGGGGCAGAATGGAGGTGCATGCACGATGCATGCCCTGACTCCACCCCAATGCCGGCATGATGCTGTGCACCCCACCACATGGTGGGTGGCATCACAGCACTCCTCTGCAACTGTGTCCAGATGACACAGTGCCAAATGAGTGCAGAAAAACTATGGTGCTGGTGAATATGGCACCCTTTCCATGGTGCAGAAAGGAGACGCTTTTTGCAGCTCCTCTTTGCACCATGGAAAGTCCAGATCAGGGTCACAGCATGCAATGATCTGGTAAAGAATGAGGCAGCTGCAGGCTGCCCCTTAGGGGCAGTCCGTACAGCCCCATAGTCATCTGTTCTTGTACAGGAACTCAGATTTCTAATAAACTTTTCTGTATATACAAGGATGAGGTAAAGTAACCAGAGTCTTTTAGAAGCTTGTAGTGTTATCTCTAGTCTAGTGTCATCATTACCATCACCATCAAAATTAATAATAATAATTTCTTACCCAGATTTTCTTATAGACTAAAGCAGGAAACAACACAATTAAACAAGCATATAAAACCAACACATATTAAATCAATCAATGCAACCTTTAAAATTAATAATTTAGAAATCATGTGAATAAGACTGGTAGAAGAGACTGGTATTTAGTGCTGTTTTAAACTCAGACAGCATAGCTATCTCTCAGATCTCTTAAAACAGGTCATTGCATAGTCTGGGGACAGCTGATGAAAATGTTTTTCTCTAAAGGTTCCCAGCCTAGACCTGGCTTAGGCACTGTGCAGATAGCCTCAAAGGGATGGCCTCCAGCCGCCCCTTTTACAGTCAGATTGGGGCCGTGACAACCACATGCTGAGGGCCCGATCTGGCCTTTAAAGGGCATGATAGCTGCATTGCTGTGGCTTTACGGCTCTCCTTCGGCACTGTGATATGCAGACACCGCGCTAGAGGAGTGCTGTGATGCCACACGCTGTGTTGTGCTGTGCACAGTGTCACACTGCCCTGGGGGCGGAGCCACAGCATATGTCATATGGACACTACACCCTGGTTCCACTACCAACCCAGGCTTTAAGGCTGGTCTGCACAGGGCCCAACTGAAGTAAATATTAACCTGAAAGTATATAGGGCAAATTATATGGGAGAAGGTAATCCCATAAATAATGTGAACCATGTAGAACTTTAAAGTAACAACTACCACTTTGTACCTTGCCCAGAAACTCCTAGACAGTTTGCCAGTAGAGTGATTTTAATACTGGTGTAACCAGACAGCCTAAATACCCTAAAGGCACCAGATCCTGTCTGATCTTGGAAACTAAATAGGATCAGCTCTGGTTAGTATTTGGATGGGAGTTCACCAATGAATACCAGGTGTTATAGGCAGAATTTAGTGGTATGATCTGATAAACCCAGCTTTCAGTATTCCATGCCTACGAAAATCCTATGAAATTAATGGAGTTACCAAAGGTTGACAGGCAACTTGAAGGCACATATACACAAAGTATAATAACTCCTAGATATGCCAGTAGCCAATTTGGCTGCCATGTGTTGAATTAATTCAGTTTTCTGAATTTAGTAGACCAGTAGCCCAATGTACAGCATGTTGCAGAAGTCCAGCCTTGAGGTTACCAGTGTGTGCACCACTATCTTTAGATCGTACAATTATATTCCTCGTATAACTGCAGAATGAATGTATTTGTGTATGTGCATGTGCACACATGCACATATATGTGCATGCAAGAAGTGCATGTATCAGGAAAAATGTAGATTTTTTGAGTAATGTTTTCCTTTTTTTTCTGTTTGTTTACTAAATATACAAAGTGCTATTTTAACATTGAGGTTGGCCTTGCAAGGGGAAATAAGTCTGTTTAATGAAAGATTCTTTCATAGCAATATTCAGAAACAACAAAAACAAAAGATGGCCCTGTAGAAAACCCTGAGTAGACAGATCCACTCCTTAACCTATTTAGAGTAGATACACGAGTGCCACACTAAGTACCCAGCCTGCCAAACTATTGCCTATGAATACTGAGGTTTGGATTATTGACTCAGAGGTTGCAGTGGAAATAACACAGTTTGATGCCACTTTTAACTGTTATAGCTCAATGCTATGGAATTCTGGGGATTGAAGTTTTGTGAGTCATTTAGCCTTCTCTGTCAAAATGCTCTGATACCACCACAAACCATAATTGCTGCAGATTATTATTATCCACTGCAGATTATTTTTGCAGTGCGGATGCAGAGGGCATAAAAGCCTGCAGAACTGCTACTGGCCAAGCCTCCTAAAGTGAAAATCCTGCCAACTTCTAGAGATGTAAAGAATGTTTGCTGATTTTCTTGTCCTTAATGAGTAAAGATGTATCATCATACTGAAAACAAACATTCTCTCTCTCTCTCTCTCTTTCTGTGGTATATTTTATACTAAATATTTCCTTTCCCACAAACTTATTTCTATTTTGATTAAAATGCAAAAGGTTTTATACACACATGAACACAGACAGACCTAGGTATAGAAAAAAGTTACAAAAGACTCTTGAACTGAAACAAAAATCCTCAAAAAGTGTTCTAAGACTCTTGTAATACTGACCAGGAGTGCAATAAGTTTTCGTTCTTTTTTTTATATTTGTTTCCAAATGTGAGAATTAAAAAAGCGAATAATTATATCCCTACTACAGCCTTGAAGGAGAGAACAAGCAACATGAATGCTTGCTATAAAGATTTGGAAGTTGTAGCAATCCAGTGCATCTTATTTCTTTGTCACTCAATTGCTAAACATCTTCTTCTGATATTCTGAGCCAGAAGCCTTGTTCATGCTAAGGCCTTTGATTTCACTCCATCACCAAAGTGAGTCCTAGGCCTGTCTCCCTTTTTCTTTTGGTCCTTTCTTGTCTGCTTTGGTTCATGGACCATGGATAACAAAAGACACTGGCTCATCTCTCAGATTTCTTTCCCATATGCAAAGGTTCTCAGCTAGATATTTAATAACTCAGAATTGTGGGCCCATTCCCCTTTATCCTAGTAGATGGTCCTCCTGAGGATACCTTTTCTATATGTGCCTAAACCTAAATAGTGGCTCTAGATTTAATATCCCTTAATTCTCTAGCCATTAAAACAAACTACCAACAAAGGATGACAAACAAATTTAGACATTTCCATTGTGTCTAAGGACTTTATCACATGGGGAAAATTGGGGGTTTAAAAAATGATTCTCCCATGAAAATTGCACACTCATGGTTAACACACATCACAATTAAAGAGCCATTTTCCTGGGAATAAACAGGCAATAAACAGCAACAAATTATTTACAGGATTACCTCATGAATGATTTGTTGGTGTTTATTGCCTGCTTGTTCCTAGGATAATAGCTCTTAAATCGTGATGTCGTGTGAAAAATTGCACAATTTCCATGGGATAATCACTGTTTAAACCCCTGGTTTTCCCTGTGTGATTAAGTCCTAACTTTGTGTTGGATTGTGGCCCTTTACTTTAATCTCTGTTCTGCTCAGTGAACAATAAAGAAGAACCAAAGAAAGAACTGGAAGCTGCATAAAGAAAGCAAACTTATGGCTTCACATTGTAAAAAGTGAATGGCTGATTTAACTGCCAGGATTATGATGTGCCTGTCTCTATGTATGTTTAGCGTCTGGAAGAGGCAGCCAACTGTGTCCCTGTTCCAGTGTCTTCCAGGTGAATGCTTCAAGTAAGAACTTAATGGGCCATCTGCAAAAGAGAGAAAATTCATGCCCTCTTTTCATCTTTGAAAACACATAAAAAGGAAATAACTGAGAATGGGGATAGCAAAGCCTCAGCAGCAAAGCTGCTTTGCTTTATCAAGGATATCAAATAGGGCAACTGCTGGGTACTCAATTTCAGTATAAAGAAGATTTTACTGTTTTGTTATACCATATTACAAACAAAAGCAAAGGAGAACATCAAAGGTTTTCCCCGTCACCATTCTTCTTTACCTGGGGAGGAAAATATCCTGGAAATCATGCCAATAATAATATTGGTAAATGACAAGCAGCTAATAATAAGCAACATTTCCTCTTATGCTGTTCTTTCTGCAGACCTGCTATCTCAAATAGCCACTTAATAATAGCAAAACCATGGATCTCAACCAACAACCAAGCATGTTTAGTGCTGCTTTCCCTTTGAAGAATAAAATTACACAGAGGGTTCAAACAACATTTAGGAAGGCTTGCAAATTCCATAGCATATCCAAAAGAAACAAGTAAATCTTTGTGTTACAAGCTTCTTGCATTCACTATTAAAATGAAAAGCAGCCAACTAGAAGACAATAGGCAATATATAGCACATGCAAACTGTCCACATGTAAATCTCTCCTTTTCTTTTTTTTAAAGACACCTGATGTCTTCCTTTAGGATCAAGCATTGTTCAAAAGAAAATGTTTCATGCATACATATACTCATGTCAACACAAGGGATATGCTATGTTAAATTAATCATTCTTGCAATGGAGAACAAATAATTTAATCAGTTTCTCCCCCCCACCAGAAGTCTTTGAAAACTGAGCAGTTTTTGAAGAGGGAGAGAGAGTCTCTAGCAGCAGGAAGGAGAGACAAAATCTCTCTGGGTCCACCTCTACATGATATCAAGGAGGGAAATAGATTAAGCTATAACCTTCCAAAATGCTCTCCTGGCTCCCCCCAATCCCACCATTAGAAGGTGAGGGAAGGCAGTTGGAACCTTCAAGTACTCCAGTGCAACTGTATGGTAAATATCTGCCAGGAGTTGGTCACAGAATCATAATGGAGGACCTAAAAATGCCTAGAGCAGTGTTTTCTCTAGGAAATTCAGCACAACTGTCAACTTCTGGAAGGGTTGTGCTGGAGGATCAAGAGATTCCTGGAGAGAACATATTAATCAAATCTGCAAATAATCAAATCTGCAAAAGTCAAACCCGCAAATGTGGATGGCCAACTGTACTTCACAATACAAAGAGATGGTATAGTCCCAAATGTATGGCCCTTATTCTAGACGTATAACTGGACTTTCTAAACCCTAAGAACATTTGCTGATCAATACCTTATCAATACAGATGACCTTGTAACAATAGCACACTTCAGATGTTACTTAGTGAATCAATCAGCACAGATCTAGTCTCCCTTTACCAGTTCTTATTGAACATACAAATATCTGTATCTTGTTTCCTTGTATGAAGGGAGACTCCTTGACTGATGAAGTATCCAGATCCTTAATCACAAAGAGGATCGCCATATAGCCTCATTGAGTGACGAACTTGGATGAGCCATGTGCCTTTGGGGTTTGCGTTAAATATACAACTGGGTAGTTAGTTGTATCACATTTGACTGTTCTGGTACAAAACATCTGAAAGGACCAATATATTTGATAAATATAGGGCACACTAATCTTTCTATACTCTCTCAGTGGTTCTACAGTTATCTGGAAGAGTTAAACTAAAGTTTGAAGTCCAGTGAGGCAACAACTTTGAGAACAACCATTCTCATGTTAAGACTTTTTCACAGTCTCGGGAGACTGATTCCCCACCCCAGAAGTATCATGGAACCACAAGACTTAACCTGATAACATAAGAACAAACCACTGACCCATCAGGTCTCATATCTTGCCTGTAGTTATTGCTTTACGCTTCAGAGGAAGCTCAAATATATGGAATATCTGGATAACTTACCATGCTTGTTGCTGGCTGGGGAAGGAGAAGGACAAAGAGAAATGGAGCAACAAATGAGATAGGAACTATTATTCCTACTGAGAGATTAAGACCACATCACTTGGATGTTTGGATTAAGTTAAATCTCAGATACTGAAGCATTCAGTATGTCAGGTTCATTTGAGTAGGCTGTTCGGTAATTGCAGTTTTCACCAAAGGTCATTCTGCATTATGAAGATCGAAAACTCAGAGTAAGATAAAACAAGTCCAGCAGGAAAGTTGCAATCAAATATAAAACAGATTCTATAATGTATAGGTTGGAAAGTAGAAATAAAGGCTTTGGACCAGAAGATTCATTCACAACCAGAGGGGTAGATATTGTCTGAACTTTGAAGCAGGAATTGGCTTCTGGCTGTGTAATACTGAAGATGAATAGAACAATAGAAAACCAGAGTACCAAAGGGAAGCCTAAGGTGGGAAGAAGGTGGGAAAAAAGGAAGATATGTTTGTGGTGCACCTTTAATGTTACATCCTGTAGCAGTGCTTAAAAGTATTGCATGCTGGAAAGCAGCAGCCTACAGTAATCATTGAATTAAGTTTTCTCCTGTGTGCTGTGGGCAATACAATAAAAATGTTCTGACTTGCCTAGTTCAGTAACAAAGAGGTGAAGAGAACAACCTGCTGTGTGTAATTCAGGTACACATTAAAATCCGTTCTTTGTCTCAAATAGCTCTTGTATCAAATATAGAGGGTGCCTTCCCAGATATTCCTCTGTTTTATTATATAACCATCAACTTCAAAGCTCTTAGATGTATCAACCCCACAAATTCCAATAATTTTCTTTTATTTTTCCTTTCATAATTGTAATCTTTATATATGCATGACTGCCTTAAGCAGTCAGTTTATTAGTCTGATATTATGATTGCTTATGTGGAAGTAAGTCCATTGAGTTCTTATGGCCACTTAGGTAGATAGATAGATAGATAGATAGATAGATAGATAGATAGATAGATAGATAGA
>NC_056524.1:117333831-117343085 GCF_019175285.1 Sceloporus undulatus
CAGACAGATTAAATATATGTCCCATCTTTCTCCTTCTATGGGATCCAAATTTCTATTTTAAAACAATAATTTAAAATAGAAATCAGCTAAACTGTTCCAGTATAAAAGTTAAAAATCAAATAAACTAGAATAGTGTTTAAAACTAATTAAAAACTGTTTAAAATACATTTAAAAGTTCAAAATTTTTCTGAGCAGTATTCAAAACAGTCCCAAGTAGAGTGTGTTCAGTAAATCCAAGCAAGATGTAATCAAGGCATGTGCCACTTTAAGAAGATCTTTCTTCTGAAACAACAAGCACAGCTGGTAAATTGGTATTAACTGTACAAACACATTCCTAGGCACCATATGAACCTGGACATCCATCTCACATCTGAATCCAAGAGCACACCCAAGTTGTGAACTTGAGCTTTCACGGAGAGGATAGCCCCATCCAGCTCAGACTGAATCTCTATTCCCCAATTTGCTTTAGGACTGACCAGGAAAACCTCTACCTTGTCTGGACTAAGGGGCTGTGCATACATCCCCTAAGGGGTGGTGGGTCATTTTGGAGGTATGCTATTTAAATGATGCATGCATCGTAAGAGGCCAGAAACTGCGCCAAATCCATGCTCCAGTCCTAAGGACTGGAGCGCTGCTTTGGCGCAGCTTCTGGCCTCTTAAGATATGTATGTCATTTAAACAGCATACCTCCAAAGTGACCTGAAGCAGCTTTATTTTGGACTGTTTGTATGGGCCCATAGTTAGGTGCTGAACCCAAAAATTCCAGATGACATCTCACAGCAGTTTCACGTAGATATTAAACAGCATGGGGGACAGGACCAATCCCTGAGGGACCTCACAGGCCAATGGCCAGACTGTTGAACAGTCACACCCCAGCATCATTATTTGAGTCTGCCCTGAGGACTGTAAGCAATGCCTTCAAGTCCCTCCCTAGAGAAGTAGTCCAGAAGGCTATATTGGCTAATAGTGCTGAAAATGGCTGAGAAGTCCAGCCATAAAGCCAAGAGGGACACATTTCTCCTGTCTAGTCCTGGTGTAGGTCAAGCCATCCAGAGCTGTTTCCATGCCACAGGTAGGCCTAAAACAAAACTGAAATGAATCAGATATATATGCATAAGACTCTAGCATAGGCCTTTAAATTAACACTACTTTCTCCACCTAGGAAATAAAGGTGGATAGTAGGTCAATGTGGTATAGTGGCTGAAAGCATTGGATAATGATTCTGGAGAGCAGAGTTTGAATCCCTGTTTGGAAATGTAAACCCTCTAGGTGATCTTGGATAAGTCACTTTCCACTTGCTACCTTTGTCTTCATGATAGGCTGTCTGTACGCCTCCAGTCTCTGTCTCCCTCGGGTTGTGTGCCTTCATGTACTCCATGCCTGTTCTTGCTGGGGGGGGGGCAGTGGAGGAAGCTGGAGTGTGCTATAGGGATTTGTTTTTGTTTTGTTTTTTTAAAAAGATGATGAAGAGCTGTGATGTATTCAGGTCTTTAACTCCAAGTCTCAAGTCTCTATCTTCACTGTCTCAGGTTGAGTCTCAAGTTATTGCAAGATGCTTTCAAGATGAGTTTCAAATCAACTTTCACATTTAGGAACCAAATTTTTAAGAAAAAAATAACAAAGGAGGTGGTGCACATTTCTTGGAGGGGAATGCTAAATGTATTAGGCAATAGGTTTGAGGTAGATGCTAAGGTCTGCTCAGCAATCTGTCCCTACTGCTCATCAGAGGAGCCTTCTAAAGTTTTTCAAAAGCTTTAGAAGCATTCTTCCACCTCAAGATTGTTGCCTAACTCATTTGCTGTTCTCCTAGGAGAAATGTGCCCTGTGCTCTTAGGATGGATCTTGCCTACTGATCAAAGTGAATAACACCAGTAAGTCAGTAGCTAAAAATATACAAGTCTCAAGTTGAGTCAAACCTGTGCATCATTTATTGCTGACCTGAGTTCAAGTCAAGTTATTGAAGTGACTTGAGTCGACTAGAGTTCACGTTAATCATCTTCATTCTACATCACTGCTGAAAGCTGCTGAATGCAGATGGAAAATGGGTGAGAGGGAGGATCATAGAATCATAGAATACCATAGACCACAAGGGCCATCCAGTCCAACCCTCTACATGCAGAAACTCACAATCAAAGCACCCCGACCTCTGTCTCCAAAGAAGGAGACTCCATCATACTCTGAGAGAGCATCCATCTATTGATCTGGGTCCTATTCTCTGGAGCAGCAGAAAACAAGCTTGCTCTAGCCTCAAAATAGCACCCCTTCAAATATTTAAACAGAGCTATCATATCACCTTTTAACTGTCCCTTCTCCAGGCTAAACATACCCAGCTCCCTAAGTCTCTCCTCATAAGGCATGCTTTCCAAACCCTTCACCATTTTGGTTGCCCTCCTCTGGATGTGCTCCAGCTTATCAACATCTTTTTTTAACTGTGGTGCCCAGAACTGGCCACAGGATTCCAGGTGAGGCCTGATCAAAACAGAATAGAGTGGCACTATTGCTTCTATAGATCATGACACTATATTTCAATTGATGCAGCCTATAATCATATGGGCTTTTTTAGCTGCTCCATCACACTGTTGACTAATATTCAGCTCCTAGATCCCTTTCACATATAGTCGTGTTAAGCTAGGTGCCCCCCTCCTATATCTATGCATTTCATTTTTTTTCACCTAAGTGCAGTACCTTACATTTCTCTCTCTTGAAATTCATTTTTTATAATTTTGGACCAACTTTCTAATCTACTAAGGTCATTTTGAATTTTGATCCTCTCCTATGGGGTATTAGCTACTCCTCCTAATTTGGTGTCGTCTGCAAAAAGATGGAAGAGAAACAAATGAAAGGGAGGATGGCAGGTTTAAAAGGTGGTGGGAAGAGAGGGAGATGAGGAAACATAAGAACATTATCTCCTGCCCAAGACAAGGGAGAGCTCACCCATCTCCATAGCTTGGAGAGATTTCTAGAGTTTGCACACTCCACATCTGCTCCATATCTAAATCTAATACCTCACACAAGGACAGGACAAGAAAAGAGGAATATTGATGTCAACCATGATTATGCAGGGGGGAAAGAAAGCTTAGCCCAACATGCCCCTGATGCAAGGCTGTATGACCCAGGCAACCAACCAACCATTCTAGCCAGCTATGTTACCACAGCATTTCATAGGTCTTGCTACTGTATTGCTCTTCCCAACTCCTGTAAAACTTTTTTCTCCCTATCCTGGATAAATGATAACATTTTTTCCCATCCTTGCTTTGGTATATGGCTTTTAGAAAATATATTTTATATCATTTATATTTGATTCTTCAAAAAGGTGTCAGGATTTGAACCAGGGATCTTTTGCATACAAAACATTTGTTCTTCTACTTAGCTATGTTCCTTATTCCTTAAATGTAGGCAACCATTCTACTACCAGTTGGGGAATAATAAATTACAAATACCCAATTGTTTCATGGACCATAAAATGAATGACAAAATAAGAAAAAAAATCTGAATGTCCATATATTAATTTGTACTCAGAACTCACTGAAATAACAATAAACGAATGAATAAATGAATGAATAAATAAATAAATAAATAAATAGAATCTGTATAGTGGGTAGCAAGTGAAGTGTTCATTGGATTTTATCTTCAGAAAAGGAAGCTAAAACATTGTATTGGAATTACATGATGTCTTCTCATGTGCTTCTCTAAATGCAGTTGCTTGTCATTGGCTCAGGTATTCTTTGGCTCATTGGAGCTGAATCTTAACCTGCCTTGGAGTTATTTTGCAAAGATCATGGGGGAATATGCTTCACAGAAAGAGACCATGAATCAAACAGAAGAACTGATGTTTGTTTGCTTTAGGAAGCAGGACAGCCTCAGGACACTTTTGAGGAAACCAGAAATCTGAAGTGGAGTTTTATACACAAAGCGCCACAGAAGTCATAAAGCTCTATTACTCAAAGAAACAACAGAACCATCTCCCCAGATCACTAGACCTTGTTTTTGTTTTGTTTCTTTGTTTGTTGGAAATACTGTTTCTGTCATATCTATAACAGAGGATTTCCACCCTAGTTCTGGGAATTCCAGAAGTTGACAACTTGCTTTGATAAATGATCCAGTATAAACATTTATTAACTTAGAATACATATAACATGATTGATGTAAAGATTATGACCCAATATGCAGTGTGTGTGTGTGTGTGTGTGTGCACCTTCAAACCTTCTATTGACTTATGGTGACCCCATTAATTTCATAGTGTATTCTTAGGCAAGAAATGCTGAGAGGTAGTTTTGCCAGTTTCCTCCTCTGAAATATAGCCTACAGCACCTCGTATCCATTGGCAGTCTCCCATTAAAGTACTACCTAGTGCTGATCCTGCTTCCAAGATCAAATGGGAGTTGGTGTCTTAGATCCTTGCCTCTAGGGTATTTGGGCCTTTAATATACAGTATTGCATACTTAAATCTTTCATATAATGTTTGGATTTAACTCCCTACATTGGTGAATGTGTGTAAGAACAGTGCTTGAAGTATCAGATCTTTATGAACTATAAGAGAAAATAGCATGATCCCTACTTTCTAGACTAATGCACAAATCAAGTTACCCTTATATTTCTTATTTCTAACTTTTAAAAGAAACAGTGCAGTAACAGCTCAAAAATGGTTTACTGTTTCATTTTTTATGCTGAGAGAGAATGCATTTAGGAAAATGCATGAGGCAAATACATTCAAAATACATATGCAAATACATTTTTTAAAAAAATAAAAATAATAGCAGATTGATGAGAAAGTATGATGGAATGAATTTGCAAATGAATTTGTACAGAAGTGACAACAAGCTGAAACAGACTAGTTATTCCACCTAGAGGACATGATTTACTAATATGTTGCAGTGAAACAGAGCTGTGTTCTGACCTGGACCACTTTGAATAGTTTACCACTTCAGACTGAATGTGAGCATTGGTCCAAGTAAAAGACCTCAGTGCAATATTGATTCCTCCATTTTCCTATACTATCATTCACAAGCATGTTGATATTTCTAGGATATCATCATTTTTCTTTAAAGTAAAATATCATTCTTCAGTCTGAAATTACTCAGTACAAATGAATAGGTGGTACACTGGTAGACAGTATATATAGCCTATCCTGCTGTTCCAGCTGCCCTTGTCATGTTTTAGATGCTTGTAAAGAAAATATTATTTACATTTATGAGAGGCATGCACTTGTAATTTTAATCCTTATATATAAACTGAAGTGTAGAAAGCATTTCCTAGATTGTGTCCGTAGTACTGAGATGGGTATCACTGAGAAAGAAAATTTGGTTGGGTAATTCTTCAGGGGTGCAACAAGGAACAATCTGTGTCAGCTGATGGTTGCCAGAGATGTTATCTCCTACATTTAAAGGGTGATCCTGTTTTATAGAAATCAGTAGAGAGATGGACTGTCAGGATCGGAGAAGATGAACAGGAATATTGTCAGGAGAACAGGTTGTGCCGTCTAAAGGTTAAAATTATGAGTCAGTTTTACTTCTTCAGAAATTTCTGAATTATTGTTCCCATAGCAACTATAACTCACCCACATTGTTAAGCAATGTAAGTCATTATTGAATGGCAGCCGTTTTACCATAATTAAAGCAGGAGATAGATTTTTATTAGAATAGCAACCTTTAACCTGTGCCCTAGCCAATTATGTGACTATACCTAATTTCCAGACGGTATAAATAAAGTTATGAAAAATATTTTTTGGACTTTCATTCAACTATTTCTTTTCACCATTTCAATACAAATACTAGGTTTTTCCCCCCTATTTTAAAACAAAGTTCTCTGCAACAATGTTCTTGTCTAGGTTTCCACAAAGGAATTAAGATTGTAGTCATTCATATTTTATGGCAGTAAAGTTTTTTTAAAAAACCCTGCATGCATGTCTTGCAACCTAAAAATAAATACTAATTCAAATGTGTTTTGCAACACATGAACACACAAATGTTAGAGAGTATTGGTCATCTACAAGGGAAAATTGTAGTGAGAAGCAACTGAGGATCAGATTTAACAGGGGCTCTAAACCAAAAAAGAATACCATCTAACATCACATTTATGACATGGAAGTCTCTGATGGTACCATTCTTTCTTGTGCCATTCTGGTAATCCAGCGATTTGTAATTTTACAAGTTCTTTAGTCTTCTCTGCCAAAGAGTACAGATACCTGACAAAACTACAAATGCCATGCTTCTATAGTATGGAGCCATAACAGTTAAAGTGGTGTCAAACTGCATTATTTCTACAATGTAGATGCACCCTAAAAGGCAGAGCAGATCCCGTGCCTCACTAACAAAGAAAACCCACTGGGGCCACTCATGAAAAACCTATCCTTGAATGTGGACCCCACAAAAGGTATATCCATGCCACTTTATCTGATGTGACTCCATACTACAAAACCCTGAGATTTGGTGAGCTACTTAGAAATATCTGTACAAGAGCTCTCTTCGTTTTCTTTGCACTTCAGCATTAGAAGAAGATGTGTAAATATTTAACCATTGAATTATAAATGCCAAGATTCCATAGGATGGATCCATGTCTGTTAAAATAACATCAGATCTCTATGACTATGTATTGTGGATACAATCAATAACTCATCTTGATATTTATTTATTAAGGTCTGCTGGAACACAGAGCAACATTGGGACTTTAAAAAAAGGAAAAGAAAAGAAAAAGCATGTTCTTTTTGCGTTGCCATAATGACACTGCAGTGCACCAATGGCGCACTCGCGACGTCATTATGGCACCGTGACGTACGGACGCTAGACATCCGTCACATCAAAATGGTGACACCCATCAGTACAGAGTGCTGCCATTTTGATGTACAGAAGACGTGCTAGGGTTGCGGGGCGTCTATAAGAGACACCCTGAGGCAACCCTAGCATGTCATCAGACGTGCCACGAGGCCCGTCTGTACCAGGCCATTACTAACCATTAGAAAATCCTGTTTCAAATGTCTTTTATGCTACTTAAAAGAATTGGCCTAGACAAACCTTATTTTCTTATTCTCATCTTGTTGTGTGGAATATAAGAATAAAATACAAAAATGTAACTTGTTTCCCTTCTAGGTAAGCTGTAAGGAATCCCACGAAGTTTTGGGGGAAAGTGCCCTGTGGTAGGCCTCCTTTATTTGTTTATTGACCCTCTGACTACAGGAATTCTAGTGCACTAAGGATTCTTAGATATCATTGCTGAACTGCATGCCCTGCAGATCAGCATCATTTTCGAAAGGACAGATTACGTATTTCTACTCTTTACTAATTTTTTTATTGTGTATGCTTGTAAGTCTGTTCTGTCTCCCTGCTGCATTAATCTGCTTTTCTTTGAAGTGCATGAACATTAGTCTATACATTTGAATATTAATTTCAATATGCATCATATTTCATGTCTATGCATAATTAAGTTCCACTAAGATAGCACATACTCCCACATATACAAGAGTTTAATGTCATTTCTCACAGTTATGCATTTCCAAATGTATTCTATCATGAAATACTCATTTTATGCATTTTTCTTCTTCTTCCTTTCAGAGGAAAATTGGGGGAAATGTAAAATGCAAAAGCTAATTGTACAGTAATCTACACATCAAGCTAAAGAATGATGGCTAAAACACATATGGGAATTTCCATATAATAAATTTCTTCACCTCTACTTCCCTTCTTACTTTCTTGCCAGAAAAAAAAAGACCCCAAAACTTGAACTCAAAGGTCCCTTGTAGAGATGTGGATTAGGTCAATTCTCATCTGTCAACTCTATGGAGCAATGAACATATTTTTTCCATCCCTATGTTTGACATGCAACTACTTCTGTATATTCCCTCACACAAAACAATATCTACCTGCAGACTGACTTTTTTTTTTTTTTAAAAGTGCACTCCCTCTCCCAAATCTTAGACATTGTTTGTATCCACTCTGCCCAATGATTATAAGGATCATGTCTGATACAGTAGAGTCTCGGTAATCCGACTTTCCAGATTATCCGATGCCCCTCCCTACCAGACACCCCCCCCCCAGATATGCCCCCAAACATGGCAGTTGTGATGGGCTTGCCTTTCCTCGCCCCAAACAGGCTCCTCAGAGTCTGTTCAGGACAAGAAAAGGCCCGAGAAGGAGAGGCCTGGGCCCATGCCGAGGCCTCTTCATGCCAGCTTCACTTTTTGAGGTTGGATTATCCAGCATTTTCAGTTTTCCAACTATTGGCTCGCCCGATTATGTTGGACAACCGAGACTCTACTGTATATATTTTCCTGGATGAATTCACAGTCATATAAGAGTTGGCATGGTGAACTGGATTGAGCATTGGACTATGATTCTGAAGAGCAGGATTTGAATCCCTGCTCAGCCAGGAAAACTGACTAGGTGACCTTGGGCAAATCACACTCTCTCAGTCTCAGAGGATGGCAATGGCAAACCCCCTTTGGAAAAAAATGCCAATAAATCCCTATGATAGGTTCACCTTATGGTTGTCATAGGTTGAAAATGACTTGAAGGCACACAACAGTCACAGTCATCCAGCAACATGCAGATTGTGAACCAGAATGTGCACCCAGTCTTCATCTCGTTCAAAAAATGTTCAACCTGCTATTTCCCTCATTTGCACACAGGAAGAATAGTTTCAACAGGCAAATCCTGTAGGCAGTAGCTCAGAGTTTTTGCAACAAGGTCTTTTGCTTACATGGACTGGCTAAAGCTTTTAGAAACCAAAACAGATTCTTAAGTATAGGAATATACAGCACAAAGTCTAAAATATGTCAGCAGATACCAAAGTCAGAATAATCCATGTCATAGTATTCCAGTTTCTGTATGTGAAAGCTGGACAGTAAAGGAAGCTAAGAAAAAGAAAATCAACACATTTGAAATGTGGTGGTAGAAGAGAATTCTAGAGAATCAATGGATTGGTTAAAAGACAGAATAATGGTTCCTAGAGCAATTCGGGCCCAAACTTCTACTGGAAGCGAAGATGACAGGACTGAATTTGTCATACTTTTGAAATATCATGAGAATATGACTCCCTGGAAAAGATGATAATGCTTGGGAAAGTATAAGGCAGTAGGAACAGAGGAAGACTGCACTGCAAGAGGATTAATAAATCAAGGAATCCCTAGCCTTCAGTTTGCAAGACCTGAGAAGGGCAGCTGATGACTGGCACTGTTGGAGATCTTGCAGTCTTAGGGACACCATTACCTTTTTTAAAAACTTTTATTTATATCCCACTTTTATATTCCACAATCAAAGTGG
>NC_056524.1:117343095-117351621 GCF_019175285.1 Sceloporus undulatus
CTAACAGCATTTAAAAACATACAAAAATATCATATACACAATATCCTCCCCTTAAAAAGGAATTAAACAATTTGCGATTAAAACTACAAATCTAATAGTCGCGGGCAGAGTAATAACATAATACATAGATATCCATAGGGGGTGGGAGTGGTCATTGTGTGGTTGTTATATGGCTGGGACTTTATTCCAGAAAGGCCTGCCAGAAGAGGTCTGTCTTAACTGCTTTCCTAAAAGCATCTAAGCTGGTAATTTGACGGATCTCATCTGGCAGGCCATTCCACAGGCTGGGAGCAGTTGCAGAAAAAGTCCTCTGGGAAGTAGCAACTGCCCTGGTCTTTAAAAGTTGCAATAGATTTCTCCCAGAGGAGCTGAGTGTACAAGATGGATTGTATGGAAGTAGGCGATTCCTTAAATAAGTTGACCTGAAGTCAATGTGATGGTAAATAAGAACAAATGCTAGTCCAACTGTTGTTTTAACAAAGTCAAATAAGCACTTTTAAGGCTTCTTCCTTTTCATATTAAGCAGCTTCTTTTCTCAGTACTGTTATATTTGCAACTTATGATTTTTTTTAAATTTTTAGATTTCATGCATCTTCTTGGGGATACCAATCACGAAAGAATATGTGATAAAGGCCACAAGTATGTATACACAAAAAAGTCTTAAATCAATGACCTCCACTGATGGATGAAGAAAGACAGAATGCTTTGTATAGTATAACAAAAGTAGGTCAAATGTGTATTGAAGTGGTTCATTTCTTAATAAAAAATATTTCTGACATTATTGATTCTCTTCTTTCTGTTATTGTTGCACAAACTTTGCACGGCATTTGCAGTACATCTATTCTTTTTCTCACTTCTATAGTCTGAACCCGCTGCTCAGTTAAATGTCTCTTTGAAAATCAAACCCTGTTGTTTGCTTCTAGATAATAGTTACATTGTAATTAAAATATTCATTAAGCTTAACTATACACCAGCATTACTAACATTAACTTAGTCTATATGAAATACTAGAAACCAGAGAGATGCACTTTTGGTGAATGAGAGCCCTGACATCATACCTATATAAACAATTTGAGAAAGAGTAAGTCTACATCTGCTTTGCAGAAACAATATAGTTGACACTGCTTTAACTGTCTGGCTCAACACTATACAATTCTGAGATTTGTAGTTTTATGAGGTATTTAGCCTTCTCTGTCAGAGAGCTCTGATGCCACAGAAAATTGCAAATCCCATGATTCTGTAGGATGGAACCATAGCAGTTCAAGTGATGTCAAACTTCATTATTTCTGCATTGTAGGTGCAGTCAGAGAGAGGCAGAGAGAGGTCATATTTGCATCTCATTCTTTTTCCTTCTGGTGAAGAGCAGAGTAGATGTTCCCTCCATTTTACTGCAGCTTTCCTGTGAGGAACACAGGGTACTGTTTCTGCCTCAAGCACCCAGATACCTTGGGCTTTCTCTGCTTGAAATAACTATAAAGACTTTGAATGTGATTACATTTTCTTTTATGACTTTTCTACTTCTTTATGGGCCAGGCTGAAAAGCGTGAGGTCAGTGTCACATTTTCTTTCTGTAATTGCAACCATTTGCTAATTGCTACTATTGTAATTTGTACAAAAAGGTTGTGCCTTGTTAGGTTGTTACTGTCTTGTCAATCAATAATTCCTGATATTGTCAAGCTGCCCTTTTATATTTACGTCTCTCACCCAGACCTTTTATGGGGTCATGTAGCATCCTAGTAATCATTTTAGCTTTTTTTTTTTTTTTTGTATGCAGGAGACTCAATCATTTCTGCCCCCATCCCAAAATAATTAGCCAAAGCTCAAGAATGCTACCACACATAATTTGAAAAGCAACCAAAAATGTAATTGATAAAGTACAAATCATTTGTTACAGAGTGGACAAAGCAATCCCATATGAAATGGGGAAGAGAAAATTGCTAAACCCACAGCCACTCCTAAATCCCATCAGGCTAGCAACAATCATGGTAGGAAGATGTGTGAGCAGATTTATATTTTGATCCTCCAGGTATATGGTATGTAACATTATGGATGATCATGATGGTGTTGGTGTTGGTGGTGATTGCACATTTCATGTTTGTAGTCACAATGTAATTTGCACAAAACTAGGATTGATGCCATGATACTAACAGGATTGCTCAGCTCCAGAAAAGATGCCCTTGGGTATAGTACTTCTTTGGAAAGAAACTATCTTCTTAAGACTAGATCTCTGTTCTCAGGGAGACCTATATGATCTACTCCTGAACTGATATTTTCTCTGGCAACAGGAGAAAAAGAAAAAGAAGTCAGTCTGAGCAGAAGTTAGTGCTGAGAACAATGTTATTCCTGAGTGCAAGATCTTGTTTGCTCTTTCTGTATTATTACGTACCATCAAATTTGTTGCATCTAGATAGTTAAACCCTGGGGCTGAAATACCCCAAAGGCATCAAATCCCTTCTGACCTTGGAAACTAAGCAGGGTCAGCCACAGTTAGTGCTTGGATGGAAGACTGCCTATGAATACCACATTCTGTAGGCTATATTTCAGATGAAGGAACTGCCAAAAACACCTCTCTGAGCATTCTTTGACCAAGAAAACCCTGTGAAATTCATGGGGTCTCCATAAATCAACAGGAAATATGAAGGCATATACACACACATCTGTCTGGAAACAGGACTCTACTGCCTCTCAGGGCTGTACCTTCAGACATAATGATTTGTTTCAGAATAAACAGACCTGTTTGCTAAATAGGTTTGACCAAATTTCTAGGGGAAAAAACTGGATTGAGAAGTACAACCCTGTCAACTTTGTACTCGTTGATCTATTTGAATATAGTGGTTTTTAATTTCATTAATTTTTTCTAATAAACAGATGATGATCCTGAACAACACAAACACACATGGTATAATAATATATATACATTTTTATATCATTATATACATTTATTGTATGTATTGTGTGCGTGTATTTGTTTATTACATGAACTTGTATACATCCTTAAAAAAGCAAACTGTTTTATGCTGGCTTACCATCAACGTAAAGAACATTAAGTGTAACACCAATATCTTTTTTTAAAAATGAAAGAAAGAAGCACATATTGTAGACCGATAAAGGTGGCGACTTTAAGAAAGGGCACTTCTGCACCACTATCCTGTTGTCTTCTGTTTCCTATCTGACTGTGCAATCTTAAGATGCTATGCATCTGTTACTCAATTTCTATGACTTTTTTCAACCTAGTACCAGCTTTTGTTAACAAAAACGACCACCAACTGTTCTAGCATCTGCTTTTGACACATAAATGCCTCTGTAAGTGCAGTGAACTTACCATCATTCCTCCAATAAGGTAGAATTTTAATCTTAGTGCTTTTAAAAGCCATCAGCATTTAAAGACTTGTGCTTTTGCAGCACTGTTTAGTTGTAATTGATCATAAATTATACTTGGTGGTTGTTTCCCCCCACCTTTCTTTGTGTAACCCTTTTTCTAAGGGCTCAGTGGCTAACCCTATATGGCAATTCATCACTGAGAATCAGTGTGGTGTACTTGACTGAGTATTGGACTACAGCCTTGGAGGACAGGGTTTAATTTCCTGCTTGGCTATGGAAACCCACTGCGTGAGCTTGGGTAAATCACAGTTTCTCAGCCCCAGAAGACTCTTGATAGGTTTGCCTTAGGGTCACCATAAGTCTGAAATAACATGAAGGCACACAACAAAAACAACATCAACAACAATTCAACTCTGTAAATCTTTTTTAAACCATTGAACCTATTCCAGTCAATCCAGTGGACCCTAAATCCAATTTAGGTCTGTATCTGGATTTAGGCCAAAGATTTTCATACCTGGCTGAATTGTCGCTCAAACGTTGCTCAAACGTCCCTCAAAGGTGGAGGAAGCCCACATGTGTGGAAGTCAAGTACACTTTCTCCATCGCCAGGGAAACGTTGCTCCCGCTAGCATTCCTGAATTGTCTCAAGGGTAGTGGATTAAATATGAACGCAAAGTTTGTGTTCATAGGAAATCCGCTTTCCTGAGACGATTCAGGGACACTAAGAGGGAGCAATGTTTCTATGACAATGGAGGAAGTCTGCCAGCTTTCCACTAACATGCACTTCCTCCACCTTTGAGGGATGTTTGAGCGACATTTGAGCAACGATTCAACCAGGTGTGAAAATCTTCTATATCAAGGATCTAGATTCACAGATAAGATTGTATATCCAGAAGAAGGGGGCTCCATAGCTTTTCAGATAAGTAACATATCTCAGTGGGAAATTTATTTATTGCATGCAAAGAATTCCAACTATGTTCAGTCCCTGGGACCTCAACATAAGAATGGGAACATATCATATTTTAAAACCTCAAAAGCAGCTGCTCAACTATAGATAATGATGAGCTAAATATACCAATGGTTTGCCATGCTATAAGATAGCTTCCTATGTTTTAAGAAAAGAAGTCCAGAATCCTGAGTTTCTTTAATCAGAAAACAACAACAATGGGTTGTAGTGGTGGCGCTTAATATGAATGTTGCTCTGTTGCTCACATCTTTATTTGTGTCTCTAGGGCTATTAGCATGAAATGGGCAGTTCAGATGACGTGCAAAATTCAGGTGACATGCAGAAGGCAAGAACAATGTGAGAAAGAAGGCATTCTGAATGTAATCTATGGATATTCTAAAAACCTCTCAGCTCAAATAAAATTCATCTATTTGACAATGCAAAACAGCATTCCAATAATGAAAGAATATAGCCCTATACTGAGAACACTTCTGAAGATAGATTTGCTTCATTTGAGTATTTGTGATAGCAGAGACTGCTAATTACTTTCTGAGTCATGCTTTAATAAAAAAGCAGTAATATTGCTACTTTGTATTCTCAGCAGACTAGTTCTATACAGTTGTAATTTGCTAATTCACAGTAATGTCTAAGAAGACTTCTTGGAAAACTACTAGATTTTGCAAATTAGTGGAGAGGTAAGCAAACATTATTAGACATCAGCATTAAACTGTAGACTGTATTAATGCTAATTTATGTTGTCAATTGCCTTTTAGTTTTAATAATTCAGGATGCTGCTGACAATTATACTACAACTGAATATTGCCAAGGAGGTCTGATACCAGCCCTGCTGCTCTGGGTTCTCAGCGAGACTTCTTGTTCTTCTTTTCCTAGTTCAGCATATTCTTATTATAGTCAATTTCAAATTGTGCCCAAGGAAACTGACAAGTGCTTCTCCTTCCCCAACCATTCATCTTTGTTCAACCTTGTCAGCTGTCCTCAGGTGTGATGGAAAATGCTGTTCCTTCATTGGTGTAAAATACGGCCAGTTTCTGTCACTTTCTGTAAATGGAAGGATGTGACAGACATCTTCTCCTCAGGTGATATAATGTTCTGGACCAGTTCTGGAAAATTTGGATTTCTTAGAAGTTTTCTATTAATGACTTATCACATGATCAGTAACAACAGACAGACACTGCTGATCTGCAGGTTAGTTTAACTACCATTTCTTTTCTTCTCGTGCGCCAAACAATGTGATTTATTTGAATGTGTACATGTGTTCAAAACACATGCCAGAGGATTGCAGGGCCATGCTGACAAACCTTAACCCTAACAGTTACAATATAATCATGGATACTTCGATGAATAGAGTTGAAATTGGAGTTTCTGAGCCCTTCAGAATTTAGTGCAAGAAGAAACCCCAAAAAGTTCTCACAGCTTAGCTGGGAATTTTTACGCCCTCCTTGACCCAAAATTGCACAACATTCATTGAAAAGTGCTCAGCTTTTTCAGCTGACACATACTGGGTATTGTTTCCGCACAACTTCCTCTCCCTTCTCTCCCTCGCCTCCTGCCAAGATTGCACACAAATTATCAGCTGTGAAAAGATTTGGGGAAGGAACAGTTGGTGAGGGAAGTTGTAGATGTTTGGCAGGTGATTATCTACTCTTTATTTTTCTTGTAAGTCCCCCCAAGCCCTAATTCTGATTGAGGGCTGTGAAAAGACATTTCAGTTTCTTTTCCCAGTCCCCCTGCTGGTTGGAAAGTTGGAATGTATTTTCAAAGCCTGTGGTCAGGATTACTATGAAAGATGTGGAGTTGTGGATGTGAAGTCGAAGGCTTTCATGGCCGGCATCCATGGTTTTTTGTTTTTCAGGCTATGTGGCCATGTTCTAGAATCTTCTAGAAATCTTCTAGAACATGGCCACATAGCCCAAAAAACCCACAAAAAGCCACGGAGTTGTGGATATTTGGCAGCTGCCAATCTAATATCTGTTTTCCCTGCAACTTCCCTTTTCCCAAGTCCCAATCCTAATGAGATACTGTCAAAAGATGTTTCAGCTGTCAAACCAGCTGGGAAGAGGAACTGATTTTTTTTAATGATCTTTAGTCAGGATTTCTGTGAAAGTCTGGAGCTTGGGAGGATTAATTAAGATAGTCCATCCCAGGAGACTAGTAGATCCAGATGGTACACCCATGTATGTCTATCTCAGAGCTTGGAAACATTACTTTATGGACTAGAGCTACAGCAGTGGATAGGACTGTCTTAATGCTTTATCACATTAGGGGGCAGAAAGGATTTAAGAGAGAGTTAAACTAGAGAAAACCAGAAAATGTTGTGTGATAAACATCAGGCATATCCTGGTTTTCTCTAGTTTAATTCTCATTCAAATCCTGTTTGCCCCCGAGTGTGATAAAGCAGTTAGAGGGTTGTGGAATTTCCATCTTTGGAGGTCTTTACACTGAGGTGTCTTTCAGGAGTGTATTTGTTAAATATTATTCCATGTAGAGGGCTGGACTATATTTCTGTTCCAACTCTAAGATTCTATGACTCTGTTATTTTATGCCAGAAATGCTTGTACTAAATGGCTAGTGGTCATGATGGCTGAAGATTCTGGAGCTGTAATATAAAAATCAACGTATCCCAAAGCTCTGTCTGTTCATCTATACTGTAATGAGTTAAATTCAATAAAATTAATTTTAGGTTTTGATGCATAAGGCAGGAAAACTCTCTTTTGGCAGAGTCTACCCAAATGGTCGAGAATTCATACTGGACATGTAGATAGTGATCTGGGGGAGAAAGGAAATCTCATTTCAAAAGTGCAAACTTTAAATTCCCTCCAACTCCTCCCCTCTTCGTGATTCCACTGATGAGAACTAGCAAGGATTTATTGTCTTGTTTATCTCTACTGAATGTAGACCTGCCAAACCATCTCAGACTGGAACATAACCCACTATCATTTCTTGTACAGTTTCCAGAAAGGTTGAGCATCCATCTGGATTTTAAAGAGGGTAAATATCTTTATTTGATTGCTTTTCTCTTTTGTAAGAAGTTGCATTGTTCTGTACAACCCAGACAATCTAAGGAAGGATACAGACCGCCCCAAAAGGGTGGTCTATCCGCGCCTTGTTTTGCTGCACTAGGGAGCCATAGTGGACAAACCGTGCAGCTCCCTCTCACAGCAAAAAGAACCTGCAAAAAGTGGGTTCTTTCTGCGGCACCATTGTGACACTGCAGTGCACCAATGGTGCACTTGCAGTGTCAAAATGACGCCAAGACATGCGGACACTAGGCATCCATCACGATGCCATTTTGACACCCTCATCACGACGCCCTCTGCCTAAGTCTAGATCGGGTCTAAGTGTCATTATCAGTGCCTGAAAGACAGGTTCAGCTCTGCTGTTTGCAAGCACATGTTTTTGTTTTTTTAATCTTCCATAAAACAACATTTCTATGTTGTTTCCTCATCTAGAGGTGCTCTCTTCACTTTTAGGAGACAGCACCCAAGTTAGGGATTGTACACAGAGACAGATGGAGAGAATGTCTCTCTGAGACCTGCCTTCTGCTGCACCAATCTCCAGTCATCTTCTCCACATTAAAGGGTGAGAAAATCTATTGGCATTTTTTAGTCTGTAGACCCTAATGACAATGATGATGATGATGATGATGATATTTATTTGTATCCCACTCTTTTCCCAGAACTGGGAGCCAGCTTGGCTCACAATATTAAAAGAACAATACAAATAAAAACATAGGAAAGTGGCACATTAAAACAGAATGAAGTTGTTACAATATTAAAATAGATTGCTTATTAAAAGAATAAAATACAATTAAAAACATTAGATCCATTCTCCTTAGACTGATCAGGAGCAGAACATCAGGTCCCATGTAATTCCCACCTCTTTTATTTTGAGAAACAGTTTGCATTGAGTATAGACTGTTGGCTTCTGCTGATATCTTTCTGTGTTTCTTTAAATAAAAAATGAATTGTTTTTGCTGCAAAATCAGCTTGTACTCAACCAGATTTTTTTCCTTTTACATTTTTTTTTTGGTTGGAGTCACTCTGGTTAATGCCTGTTTTTAAAATTTTTAGCTGGTAAGATCCTGCAGAGATTTAATAATAATAATAATAATAAATAGTTTTTATTTCTATCTTCCTGCCTCTCCCGATGGATTGAAGTGGGATCAAAAGTTAAAATTACAATTACAATATAATAATAATAATAATAATAATAATAATAATAATAATAATAATAATAAT
>NC_056524.1:117351631-117379333 GCF_019175285.1 Sceloporus undulatus
TTTTATTTCTATCTTCCTGCCTCTCCCGATGGATTGAAGTGGGACCACAAGTTAAAATTACAATTACAATATAATAATAATAATAATAATAATAATAATTTTTTATTTCTATCCCGCTTTTTGCCAGGCAATCAAAGCAGCGTACAAGAGGTTAAAATACATCCATATATACATAATATATATACAGTATATATACAATATAACAATAAAACCACAGTTAGAAGAATAAAAAGATAAAAATATAAAACATAAGGAGCTAAAACCACAACAACAATCAGTCACCGGGGGGGGGGGGGGGATGGGCTCATATCTTCATAGAAGGTCAGGAGGATAAGCACAGCAAAAGAGTTCTGTCTTTATCGCCTTCTTAAAGGTTTCTAGGGATGTGACAAGGCAAGTCTTCTCTGGGAGACCATTCCAAAGCCTGGGGGCAGCTATACTGAATGCCTTTAGGGAAGTAGACACGTGTTTGGATGCTGGTGTCTCCAACAAGTTCTTCCCACTTGTTCTAAGAGTACGGGGCGGATTGTATGGGGATATGCGGTCCCGTAAGTAACCCAAGCCATGTAGGGCTTTAAAGGTAATAACCAACACCTTGTACTGTGCCCAGAAGCTAATTGGGAGCCAGTGTAGATCTTTCAGAATTGGTGTTATGTGGTCTGTGAAGAGTTAGTGACCAACCTGGCTGCCGCATTTTGCACTAATTGAAGCTTCCGAACTTGATACAAGGGTAGCCCCATGTAGAGCGTGTTACAGAAATCGAGACGAGAGATTACCAGAGCATGTACTACAGTTTCAAAGTCCTTTCGATCGAGGTAGGGTCACAGTTGGCGTATCAACCGAAGTTGGTACCAAGCACTTCTGGCCATCGCATCCACTTGAGATGACAAACATAGAGATGGATCCAGAAGTACTCCCAAACTGTGAACTTCATCCTTCAGGGGAAGTGTGAACCCTCCAAGGAGTGGTGGACAAATTTCCCTCCCCGAAGGAACCTATGGCAAGTACCTCCATTTTCTCCAGATTCAATCTGAGTTTGTTTTTCCTCATCCAGCCCATTACTGTCATCCTTCAGCCTGTGAGGGATAGAATAGGCTGGCCCAGCTCCATCAGGGTTAGCCTGAAGAAAGAGGCTCCTCCCTCCATAACTGTCATCTTTTGGCCTATGAGGGAGAAAATAGGCTGGCCCAGCTCCATCAGGCCTAGCCTGAAGAAGAAGAGCCCTCCCTCCGGTTCATCTGCCTTGGTCCAGGCCTCAGAGGGAGAGAAGAACTGCTGGACCTGATCCCCTCCCCCCCTCACCATTCCCTTCTCCTTTTGTGTTGTGTCTTTTAGATTGTAAGCCTGAGGGCAGGGAACCGTCTATTATCCCCTCTGTTGTAAAACGCTTGGATTCCCAGTGATTGGGCAGTATATAAATAAATCCTATTATTATTTTTATTTTTATTTTTATTATTATTATTATTATTACTGACTCAAGGCAGGGATTCAGAGGGGTGAAGTCATCCTTAGTCACTGTAGCAGTCGGGGACATAGAGAAGCATATTTGGGTATCATCAGCGTATTGATAACCCCGTGCCCCATGTCTCCGGATGATCTCTCCCAGTGGTTTCTTGAGGAACTTTACCCTGAAAATCAGTAATACTAGTCCATTGCTCTCAACAATACAGACAGACAGACAGACAGACAGACAGCTATCTTAAAAAAAAATCGGATACAGGATTTTTGTTTGTTTTATTTTTGGATCTTTTTTGGTTCTGAAGCCAGAATCTCCACAGATATCACTTTCATACCTGAATGTCCAGTACCCACAGGTTGAGCTGTCTATCTCTTGACATTTCTTCTTAGACACAATTATGATTCTATAAAACCACTATAATAGATATTATACAAGAAATTGAACTTTATTTCTATAAACTTTCACTACAGTTTCATATGGCTATTAAACTTTTATACGAGATATAGCTGTACTTATGTTCAGATGGCATTACTGTTAGATAGTTAAATGAAAATGAGAAAAGGGCTACTGAGGTAAAAGGATTCCACCAAACTGGTGTGTGTGTGTGTGTGTGTGTGTGTGTGTGTGTGTGTGTGTGCATGTGTGTGTGTGCACAATCCAAGGAGACGCACTTATTAACAACATAATCTGATGCATGTTTGTTCAATTTCATACCTGATAAAGTATGTTGAGTGGGAGAAGCTACAATCATCACAGTAGGGTTCCATTCATGACTAAGTGGTGATTGTGAATAAGGTACAAGTATGGATGTGCAACACCTAGGTAATTGTTCTGTATTTATAATTGCCACTTAGCCACAATTTTGAAGCTGTTGTCACAATCATAACTCCCCCTCCCATACAAGCTACCTACATTATCAAGCATCACCTGCATGGGGAGAAGGTAGTCCATTTTGCCAGTGACCAGAACACAGCAAAATTACTTTTCCATTACCTTTGACAGAATTGGGCCAGATAGATTTGTTAGCAATAGTGCATTTTTCTAAAATTTTGTGTGTGTGGTATTCCACATGACCTTGAAAGGACCCTGCCAGGCTGGCGGCCATGATCCCCAAAGCAGTGTCATGTAGGCAGTATGAGATTAGCCTCACGAAACCTCCTGAGAACCCTTCAAACTTGCACAACATGTAGTTTGGGAGTTGCTAATGGGACTATCATCACCTCCAGTAATCAGAAAAATGTGTGATGATTGTCCAAAATCTCTCACCTGATGAGTTGGCTATGAATTGTAGCTCCTTCCCACTTCCCTTGCTTGTTGACAGATCGGATCACCTCACCCAAACAATCAGACCTCTTTAACCAGGCAATCAAACGCCTTTGCCAGAGGCTAGTTTTAGCCCTTAAAAACCCCTTGAAAACTTCCCTTAGTGGGCTACTTTAGATTTCAGAAGGACGTTACATCATTCTGAACTCTGATCTAACCCCGGCACTTCCATTCAACCAACGTGGTCCAAACAGCTGTGTCCCACACCACTTCACCCAATTGGACCCCAGAAGCAAGCCTCATCTATTGTAAGTATCTCCGTTACTGGTGAGTGCTTCAACCTGTCCCACACTAACTCCTGATTTCCTGAGCCTTGAATGAGTGTGTGTGTGTGTGTGCTTGTATTGCTGTCTGAATCTTTCCCTTTTTAATACATATAAGGCTTTAATTGGAGAAGCCTGTCTCTGCTTCATTTCTTAAATTCCCCGGTCCTTTGGTATACACAATGTAAAATGATTTTGCTGGGTCCTTGCAGCTGGCCCCTGTCGATTTTGAGTTAATTAAAAATTCCCCTGGCTATAGGTTAAATAGTTAGGAGTACTTAAATTTGGGGGTGGGTTTAGGTTTATGGATTGATTATGGGATTGAGACATCTTTGGACAACTCTATGGATAATTACACAGGGAACTGGATAGGGGGAGTGTGTCCCTGTTATTTCTGCTGGACCACTCAGTGGCTTTCAATACCATGAACTGTGGTATCTTTCTGGTTCACCTTGCTGTGATGGAGCTTGGAGCTACTGTCCTACACTGGTTTTGTTCTTTCTTGGAGGGGTGCTCTCAGAGGGTGATGCTGAAGGATTCCTGTCCAACTCCAAAGCTAGTGTACCAACTGTGCCTTAGAGGGTATTCACACTATGAAAATAAACCGGTGTGAAACCGGGTTATTTCCTTGGCATTTGCACTGGCTGGCCGAGGGGTGCTGGTCGTGTGAGGGTAAAACACAGTTAATTCAAGGTTATGTGATATCCTCACCCTAAGAAAGAACAAGGCAGCGTGAAAATGTAGAACATTAAAAAAAAAAAATGTACAACATGTCCAAACAAAAGGTATAGAAACTCTGCTTTATATAGACATTCCTGCTTCTTGTTTGTGTTCAAAATGGAGGACATTTTGGAACTCTTCCTGCACAGAAGGCTGAAATGGAGAACATCTCCTGGAAAAGGAGTACCGAAGCTAAATTTCAGTGGAAGGTACCGGCAAAACCACTTCAGAGTCTTCCTTTGCTAAGAGAACCCTCTTGAAATGAGGCACAGACACGCATGTGTGTGTGAGAGAGCGAGAGCACATTTCACGAGGTTTCTCTTAGGAAAGGAAGATTCAGAGGTGGTTTTGCCAGTTCCTTCCTCTGAAATTTAATATTCAGTACCTGGCATTCATTGTCAAACAACAATTCTTCCTTGAGTGGCAGGAGCAGGAGGAGCCTCTGGCTGGCTAAGGGGTGCCGGTGGGTATAGGGGCAAGAGAACAGTGCTTGCAAGCATGAGCAACCAAACCTGGAGAGATGCAGTTTGCAAAAGATGTAGTTCCACAGTGTGAATAGCAAACCCAGAATGTTTGAGTGAGGTGATTCACATCATTCTGATAAAAAAAGAAGAAGACAATAACCAAGTGTGAATGTCCCTTAGTTACATCCTGTTTGGATTACTGAATGTGATCTACAAAGGGCTGCATTTGGAAAGTGCCCAAAAACTTAATTTGGGGGTCAAACAGACTGGCAGCTTTGAGTGGCTTCTGGCTGCTCCAGCATCAGTCACTCCCCATTTGGTGCAGGACTGTGATGACCAGATGCTGTGCTTCCAAGGCTGGCTACCGCCATAGTCGGCAACAGACAACAGACGAGCATTTTTTTGCACCCCTTTTGTGTCTGGGTCTGGGACACCTTAGGCAGGCAAGGAGCAGCTTCAGTTCAATACAGAGGCATACATCATCTGAACACCATGGCAGCATTTTTGACCTGTCTGTTTTGGGTCTTGGTCTAAAAAACTGCAGCTAGGTAGCTAATCAGGACTGGTTACAAGACCATGCAACTCCCTTGTTGCAGCAGCTCCATTGGCTGATTGTAACTTTCCAGTGTAGTAAAAAGACAGATTAGCCTGGCATAGCAACAGCCAATCACAAGCCAATAGGAAGCTGGCTGGGGAAGGTTGAAAATTCCATTGTGACAGTTGGAATTTCAGTCAGGGTTTAGACTCCAGAGAGAGGGTTCTGCTGAGTCCAGAGAAGGACATAGGTTTTAGGAGTTCCAGGAGGCAACTGTGGTTAAGGTCTAGAGTGAGGGACTTTTAACCAATTAGTTACTCCAAGTGAGGCAGTTAATATAGTTAGCCTGAGTGGCAATACTATTAGCTTGTAGACTAGGAATATAAGCAGGAAAGGACAGTGTGAGTGAGTGAGTATCCTTGAGAATTAGTAACACTGATACTCTGTGGAGTGTTTCAGATCTGGAACAAAAGGGGGATAGAGATGGGCAGAAAGGGGCAGCCAGACGCCGCCCCTTTCTGCTCCGATTGGAGGCTGCATCAACCAAATGGCATGGCCTCCACAAGGCTTTAAATGAACCTGCCCGCGGTGGGTTCTTTTTCCGCCACACACAGGGTGCCATTGACACACTCACAATGATGACATCCATGTGGTGCGACACTGTTTGGGTGCCACACAGATGTCATCATTGCTCACCCCATGTAAATGGTGGCGCACCAAGATGGCACCCGCAGTATGTGGTAGGACATGAGAGCATGTGGACACTCTGCTCTACCGAGCCGTACTTTTGGCCTCAGGCCGGCACAAAGCACTGGTCTGTACTGGGCCAAAGTTGACATTCGAAAAGTCATTTAACCAAGTATACTAAATAACACAATTGCCCGAACCAATAACGATTTATTCTGAAACTATTCAAGTAACATCTGTTTGAAATACCTGTTCAATAAAGTTCAGTTTTTATTTCAACAAAAGCTTGTCTCCAATTTAAATAACATTCACAAAGTCAAACCTCTATACAAAGTCAAGAAGACACAAAAGGAGGTTAAGCAACAAATACAAAAACATACAAATCACAGTATAGTTTTTATGTAAGTTTTAACTATGTATGTTTTTTTATCTTGTATTCTTTGAAATGGTCTGGAGACTTATTCAATAAAGATGTGTTGTATTGAGTTAATAGATGGGAAAACCAATAAATTGTTGTCTGTCATTAATATAATGGGAAAAAGAATATGTGCAGACCCGTACTGGGAACGTGGAAAAATGGTTATAGATAAGGCTCCATCAATTTTCAATCCAGTAAGAGAGAGGGGTTAGAAGATTGGATATATTCGATAATGGATTTAGAGGAGCATATAAAAGATCTGAATTTAGAATTGTTAAAATATGGTTAAAGAATAAAAATAAAAATAATAATTATTATAGATATATAAAAATGATGTATATGTATATATAAAAAGCGAGTATTAGGAATATATTGTATATATTGTATATTTAACTTGATGTTCTATAATGTTATGCTTAGTGTTGAAATAAAAGGGTAAGTATAAAACTGGATAACTAATCAAATTGGGTTTTCATTGCATAAACTAAAAAGATGCTTATATGTGTGAATGAATTTATTAAGGGAGAAAGTATGTACTGAAAAAAACAGATTAACCTGTGATAGCAACAGCCAATCACAAGCCAACTGATGTCAACCAATAGGATGCTGGCTAGGAAAGGTTGAAAATTCCATTGTGGCAGTTGGAATTTCAGTTAGAGTTTAGACTCCAGAGAGTGAGGGTTCTGCTGAGTCCAGAGGAGGACATAAGTTTTAGGAGTTCCAGAAGGAACTGTGGTTAAAGTCTAAAGTGAAGGACTTTTAACCAATTAGTTACTTCAACTGAGGGCGTTAATATAGGCCCGATACAGACGCATGGAAGCTCCATCCTAAGGCCAAAACTAGGGCTGGGGAGCATGCAGCAATGGCATGCTCCCCAGCCCTAGTTTGTATGGACAGCGCCAATTTGAAGGTGCACCATCCATACACAGTGTGTGATGATGGCGTCATACATGCGCCACCTCCACATGGACCGGTGCATGTGTGACATCACTACGCCACTGGTGGGCACTTGCGTCATCCTATCTGCGGTGCAGAAAGGAGCTCTGAAATGAAGCTCCTTTCAGGATCGCGCTTCATTCCCACGGCAACTAGATAGCCGTGGGAACGAAGCCAGGGAAAAAGGGGCCAAGGATACCCCTTTCCAAGCCATGGGGAAGCAGCATTATGCCGCTTCTCTGTGGCCTGGAAAAGTGCCGAATTGGGGCCACAGGGGCTGCCATTATGGCTGCCCTCGCCCCAATCCTCTGTGGAAAGGGGCGGGTGTTAGCTGCCCCAAAGGGGCGGTCTGTACAATGCCGTAATTAGCCTGAGTGGCAACACCGATGTGCTGCCTAGAGCAGCTTCTTTTTTGCCAAACCGCAAATAGGAAAGGGTGCCACCATGATGCCACTTTCTGTCATAGGTGTCTCGACGCTGCGCTGTGCTTGCATCATCATGGTGGCCCCCATGTAGCTGGGAGGCCACCATAATGATGCAAGCACCGTGCACTAGGGTTTGGGAGCATGCAGTTGCTGCACTCTCTGGAACCCCAATTTTGGCCCGATGATGGTGCTTTCTGCCCATCTGTACTGGGGCAAAGTTAACATTTAAAAAGTCATTTTACCAACTGTACTAAATAGCACAAGTGCATGAACCGATAACTATTTATTTTGAAACTATTCAAGTAACATCTGTTTGAAGTACCTGTTTAAAAAGTTCAGTTTTTATTTCAACAAAAGCTTGTCTCCAGTTTAAATAACATCCATGTTACCATCATTATACAGTATTTTAAGACAAAAAGTTTTAAAAGGGTCTGCTTCAGTTTGGGGGCCCAACGTCACATTATTATTTTGGTGGCAGTCATATTAAGGAGAGGGTGCATTTCGCACCAATTTGACATAAATTTGGTGGCGGTGGTGGGATAAAAAGGCCCAGGGTTATCCAAAGAGTGTAATAGCTACTAGAAAAATGTGTGTGACACCCAGTCATAGTTCAAAGTGCTGGTGATTACCTTTAAGTCCCTTGGGTCCATATGACTCCATTTATGAGACTATTAGAGCTTTAGCTTCTTCTGGTGAAGATCTTCTGTCTGACTGACCACTTTCTCAGGCTTGTTTATTTTTGGGGGAGGGGGGACAACAAACAAGGATGAGGGCCTTCTCAGTTATTGATCCCAGTCTGTGGAATTACCTTTCTAGGGAGATCAGGATGGATCCCTCCTTGATCTCCTTTTGTCAGCATTCTTGTGTCACCAGGCCTTTGGTAACTGATGTGCTTTTCAAAAGATAATGTTTTACAGTCCATGTGATAATTGCTGTGGTCCAAGCAACCCAAACAGCAGCCCTGTCTTGGCACTTAGTCCCAGCGGACCTTTTATTTCCCCCCGAATTTCCTGTTCTCGATTCACGCTCTCTGTGAAGTTGAATGTGATTCTTGGAGAGCTTCGAATCACACTGCCACCACCCAGTGAATTTATAATAACCTTTCCTTAACACTCACCAGGAGTTGTTAAGGATTTATAGTTCCCTTCCCTTTCTAAACTAATCAAGCGATAACCGAACATGTAAAGGCACATGTAAAGAAGTGAAGGAATAGTAGATACTTTTAAAGAAAGTATTTATTCTATTAACAAAAATAATATAAATCATACAAGTTCTTTAGATCTTGTGGGTACAATACCTATAGTTATCAGATATTCATTTCAAGCAAGCCAACAGAAAATTAATAAGGCCTAAGCGTTCTAACTGACATATTCCTAAGTAACTGATACAGAGATGGAATCTTTGGCCCAGATGGGTTTGAGATGTAGTTACTGGCCTTGGCCTAGCACAAACTATCTTCCTGAAGTATGCCTTTTTGACACAGGCTCAACACTGCAGTTTTTCCCAACCGGCAAGACCCACACCAAGTGAGGGACTCCCACTCCAGACTCCCCACTGCAGAAGCTCCTCCAACTGACCTCAGAGGCCTTTTATATCCCTCTGTGGGAAGCTTCCGGAAGAAACTCTCCCTCCTGCTCACTGATTGGCCAAGTGGGCCTTCTGTCAGTTGTGATGTAGTTACTTATTTGCATGTACCTCCCTCCCAGCTTAACTCTTTATTGCCTGACAGAAGTCTTCAAATGACTGGAAGCCCAGTCGTTACAGTCCATTTAATCATTTTAAAGTTTTAATGTTTACTGTTTTAACCAAAAAAATGTTTAATTGACTCTGAGATAACTTCATATTGATACTTTTATCACATTTTCTGTATAGTGTTTAATCTGTATTGTTCTAGATAGCGCAGCATGACTAAAGATACTTGTTGATTTGGTAACTGCTTACTGTCTCCTAAAAAACACCTCACAATGGCCTCAAGTTCACTTCTCACTTTTAAAAATGAGGGTTGTTTTTTTTTTAAAGTTGAACAGGAGAGGGAGCCACTGTAACCTATTTATATGATAAATTGTTGCACCAAGATGCTTCCAGAAACAGCAGGTCACCCCCCCCCCCTTTGCTGGCCAGAAAAGGTTGGGGCTGCAAAAAATATTCCTAGTGGGGCATGAGAGTAAAGCATGCTAGTTAAATAATACATAGTGACTAGAATTCTCTGGATTTAACTCATTGCACAGCAGAAGCTACAGGGCACATGTTTGGGTCATAGCCCTCATTTCTTGGGCTGGGTTCATGGGCAGAGGGGGTTACACAAGGAAGGTCAGTTAAGTTAAGTCTGGAGGGTAGGGAGGAATATAAGTCATTTCCTCTTCTGCTCACAAAATTTAAAATTTATAAAATGAGTTAATCTATAATTTTCTCTTTTACCGATGCATTTCTTGAAGCAAAAGAATACCCTTTGATATTTTTTTATTGGACACCTTCTGCTTAGCATTGCTCCGGCTTTTATTCATTTGAAGATCATTTCAGTCACATTTTTCCTTTGACAGAGGTCAAAGGAAGTATCATCTTCATCAAAGGAATTTTATCAGCCACAAAGAGAATTTTTATAAAGCTGAAGATATACCAGGATATTATATTTCTGGTATCTTCTGGCTTTAATTGTTCAAACAAGGCAACTAACCCCTCTCGTTCACATGTGTTTCTTTAGATAAGCCATCAAATCAGAAACAGGATGGATATGAATTCATCATGATCAAAAGATTATCAATTGCTACCTGTGTTGACTCAGTTTTCATACCTTCTCCACTGGAAATACAAGAAAATACAAATGCAAGCAGTAATATAAAAAACTTGTTAGTAAGGACCTGAATATTATCAAATAAATTGTACAAACCTGCACCCTATGTATGTGGAGATTATAGTAAAAAACAGATTCTGGTTGTGTGTCTATATGCCTTCAAGTTGCCTGCTGAGTTATGGTGACTCCATGAATTCTATAGAGTAGGGGC
This sequence comes from Sceloporus undulatus, assembly GCF_019175285.1. Classification (NCBI taxonomy): domain Eukaryota; kingdom Metazoa; phylum Chordata; class Lepidosauria; order Squamata; family Phrynosomatidae; genus Sceloporus; species Sceloporus undulatus. The sequence continues at coordinate 117,361,864 of NC_056524.1, forward strand.
ATAATAATCTGTCAGTCCTGTTTGTTTGTTTGTTTTGGGCTGCATCTACACTGCAGAAATAATGTAGTTTGACACAGATTTAACTGTATGGAATGCTATGATTTTTAGTGTGTTGGGGCATCAGAACTCTCTGACAGACCAGGTTAAATATGTCTAAAAACTACAAATTCCATAATTCCGTCGCACTGAACCATGACAATAAAAGCAGAATCCAGTCCTGTTCTGGGTTGGGTTGCAGTGTTTCTCACACTGTTCGACAATGGAACACACACTCTCGGTGTGTAGTGGAGTCTCCTTCCTTAGAGATCTTTAAACAGAGGCTGGATGGCCACCTTTCGGGGATAATAATAATAATAATAATAATCTTTATTTCTACCCCGCCTTTCCACAATGTGATCAAGGCGGCTTACAGATAAGAAGACAATAAAATACAGGTTAAAATATTACATATAAAAATTAAAACATCATCAGAGGAGTAGGGACGGGAAGCAAACAATCAAAATATCAGGGCAAAGATAAGACAACAACTTTAAGGTAGTTGGGGCAAAAAATAACAGAATTACTGAGGTGGCAATGCCAGCCAAAATAAGTGTGTTTTTAAATCTTTTTTAAAAGAAAGTAACGATGCAGAGGAACGAAGCTGTACAGGGAGCTTGTTCCACAAAGTGGGGGCAAAGATAGTAAAGGCCCTCTGTGAGGTCGTTACAAAGCGAGACTTAGGGACCTCCAACAGGTTGGCCCCAGATGTTCTGAGTGTGCGGGGCGGACTATATGGGGAGATGCTTTGATTGAGAGTTCCTGCATGTCAGAATGGCGTTGGATTGGATGGCCCTTGTGTTCTCTTCCAGCTCTATGATTCTATGAAATTTCTGTATATGAGGAATGTAATTTTTCACTCACGTTTTTCTCTAAGTAATTTTGGGCCTATACAGTCAGGCCAAAAGAAAGCTGCTTCAGGTCACTTTGGAGGTATACTATTTAAATGACACATGCGTCTTAAGAGGCCAGAAGCTGTGCTAAAGCTGCGCTGCAGTCCTTACGACTGGAGCATGGCTTTCGCACAGATTCTGGCCTCTTAGGACACATGCATCATTTAAACAGCATACCTCCAAAGTGACCTGAAGCAGCTTTCTTTTGGCCTGTCTGTACAGGCTCTTTAGCAACTTTTTTGCTGCTGTGAGAAAGTATTTGAAAACCACACAGGCTTCAAAGCCCATCTACAATTTGAGATTTATTCTGTACATAATTTCCACATAGTTTATTTGCCCAGAAGCAACATTTTCTGCATGGAAGGTATATATAATAATAATAATTTATTTATATTCTGCTTTTCCGCAGGGAATCAAAACAGATCACAACAGTAAAATGACACAGCATAAAATTAAAATTACAATTAAAAAGACAGATCCCAAACCCAGCTTTCCCCCCATCATAAAAGCATAAATCCAAGCCATAAAATAGGATTAAACAGCAGATAGTGCAAAACATGCCAATACAAGCATAATAAAAAAGAAAAGAAAAAAAGTTCTGCAGAAAAAGGTAATACTGTTTCCTGTGCAGACAATATTGCTTTGCACAGAATAATCCCCTGTTTCTAACATCCTCTGCACAGGCAACAGCATGGTTTGTACAGAAAATAATATGTACACATAAATACCATTTTCTGTGCAGAAAAATGCTGTTTTCTGTCCAAAACAACCAAATGCAAATTTTGCATAGAATAAGTCTCCAGTTGTGAAGATTCTCATCAGACCACAATTATTTTTATTTATCTTTCTCAACACTCAAAAACATGATTTTGATCATTTAGAAAATATTATGATCATTTCTACTATAGATCATTGTCTGGTTTTGTTGCTGTTGTTTATATTTTCCTTATGTTCACCCTTTTTCACACCGACTAAAGCATCTTCATGAACATTTTTTCAAACCTACTCATTTTAGTCATGCATTTCCCCCCCCCCAACACACACTGAAACATCACAAATATCTGTACTTTGCCCCATTGCTAATCTCAAAAGGTGTACAATGAATATTTCTGTTGGAAAATGGAAATTCAGTGAATTTCTTTTCCATCTTTATTTCTAATTGAACAGTATTATAGCCAACCATCCATTACACCAAGACAACGTTTACATGTCTTGTGCTTTGCAAACTATAATTCAGCATATCAGTCAAGCAAATATCTTTTGTATCTCATATCTAACAGGAAGAAATGAATTTGGAATTCCTTTCTTGGAGTTATGCCAAGCAATCCAGTTTGCCTAGCAAAGTAAAGAGAATTAAAAATAAAGATTGAATATGCCAGTCATATTACCCAGTTTATTAGATTTTACCCAGATTCTAGTTATGCTACTGAGTACCTATTTGGAACATTAGCTGCCCAGATTTTTAAGGTATCATTTTGCTCTGAAGTAAAGCTCTAGTGCTTCTGGAAGCCAAGAGGTGAGGCAAATAAGGTATCATTTTGCTCTGAAGTAAAGCTCTAGTCTAGTGCTTCTGAGATGAGGCAAATGTGTGATCTATTGTTTTGTGGGGAAATGAGCTTGCTACAGCCCTACATTGTTTAGCCAATCACTGAAATATCATAGCTTTAAAGAAATTTAAATTGTGTAGAGATCCTTTCCAAATGATTTAGAAAAATGTCAACATTTTGGGGCCACCTCCCTGGGATGGGGCTTGGAAGTACTGTTTTACAGCAGCTCCGTTCCTTCTTGGAGAGGTGAACTCAGAAGATGGTGCTGGGGGACTCATGCTCAACCCCCTGGCCATTGGTCGGTGAGGTTTCTCAGGGTTGTGTGTTGTCCCCTATGCTATTTAACATATACATGAAACCACTGGGAGAGGGAATCTGAAGTTTTGAGGTGATGTGCCATCAATATACGGATAACATCCAACTGTATTATTCCATTGCACCTCAATCCAAGGAGGCTGTCCTGGTCCTAAACCAGTGTCTGTCATCCGTATTGGACTGGATGAGGGCAAACAAATTGAAACATAATCCAGACAAGATAGAGGTCCTCCTGGTGAGTCAGAAGGCATATCAGGGATTGGGATACAGCATGTCTTAAATGGGGTTATTCTCCCCCTGAAGACACACATTCACAGTTTGGGGTTACTCCTGGATTTGACTCTGAACCTGGAGGCCCAGGTGTGTTTTTGCACATTTAAAACTTGTGCACCAGCTGTGCCCATTCCTTGAAATGCCAGATCTGGTCTCAGGGGTACATGCCTCAGTTACATCCCATTTGGACTACTGTAACATGTGCTACTTGTGGCTGCCTTTGAAGACTGTTCAGAAACTGCAACTGGTATAAAGAGGTACAGCCAGATTGTTAACAGGGACAGGTTATAGAGACTACACAATGCCCCTGTTGAAACATCTCTACTGGCTGCCTCTTTGTTTCTGGGCACAGTTCAAAATGCTGGTGATGACCTATAAAGCCCTATATGGCTCATTTCCAGGCTCTTTGGCAAACCATATCTTCCTCAATGAGCCAGTTCAGGCCCTGAGATCCTCTGGAGAGGCTCTTCTCTCAGTCCCTCCCCATCACAAGCATGGTTGGTGGGAACACGAGAGAGGGCCTTTTCTATGACTGCCCCTGGGCTGTAGAACTCCCTTCTTAGGGACATCAGAATGGCCTCTTCTTTGTTGCCCTTCCACTGGCAGGTTAACATTTTCTTATGCACGCAGGAAGGCTTTTAAAACAAGAATGTTTTTAAAGGATTGGCTTGGGATGTTGTATCATTTTTAAGTGTTTTAAATAATTTTACCTTTTTAACTGTATTTTATTCTTCTAATAAGCAATCTATTTTAATATTGTAACAATTTAATTCTGCTTTAATGTACCACATTTCTATTTATTAAAAATTGAACTGTTATTTTAATGTTGTGAGCCACTCTGGGTCCCAGTTCTGGGCAAAAAGCGGGATATAAATATAATAATGATAAAGATAATAATAATATTACAACTGTACATCAAGCACTAGTGACAGGTTATGACAAATCCAAAGATTCCACGATATGGAGAGAAAAGAGTAAAGAAGAAGTCTATCATAAACGGCTTCTTATCCAGTTAACTGCATATATGGGCCCCATACATCCAATCTGCCTTATGGATAAATTTATAAGTGTTATGTAATGAGTGTAGCATTTAATTTATGTAAGTTGTAATTGTGATATGGAATAATAAATACAATAGCAAAGTTTATTTTTGCATAGGCATTTTTGTTATAAATGATTTAAGGCTCAGAAATGCAATTGCCATTTTTAAACCATGCAATACATCTCTCTGCTTGAAACATATCCATAAATAGAATTAATTTTCAAAATGAGATCATCTGTCTCTATTGGCTCCTCTTTGCTTGTTTTCTTTGGGACAATAAAGTAAATTGTACTTGGTCATTCTGACTGAATGAATGGCAACCTTATCAGCTCTTCTAAGCCCTTCATTTCAAGTACTGAAATCACAGTAAACAGCATTTCATTCTATTAATTTTACTGATCTTCATTGTATTAGTACCAGGGCTGGGGCACAGAGTATAATATAATTAGTAAATAGAGAAAGCATTCATGAAAAAATGGTATTTCCCCAATGGATTCAGAATCTTTAAAAAGCAACATGTATGGGAGATAGAGTAAAAGAAAGTCTAAGTGGTGCAATTAGAGCATCAGATTCCATACTGTGTGCCAGAAATAGAAATTAATTGAAGAGAATTAAAGCACCATGCACAAACCCAAGCCACTGAACGTAAGAAGAGCCACTGGATCAGATCAAAGGCAAATTTACTCCAGCATTCTGTTCATGCTGTGGCCTGCCAGATGTTGATGCAAACAACCAGAACACAAACACAGTAGCACCTTCCTTTTTAAGTCTGCAAGCAAATACAGTGTCACCCCACATTTGCAGGTTACATATTCAAGGATTTGATTATTTGGAGATTACTGCAGGTGCCTCAGGACTGGAATAAACAAGTTGACTATCAATATCTAGTATACAATCAGAGTGTATAACTCCAGCTTTTGTGGGAATGAGGGGCACAAATATCCCTTCCCCACATGCCAAAGTGGACAAATTGCAAATACAGTGCGTCCTCGCCTTACGCGGAGGGATCCGTTCCGGATCCCTCCGTGTAAGGCGAATTCCACCTATGCTTGAGCCCCATTGGAAACAATGGGGCTCGTGCGTGGCGGCGCAGCGGAGCGGGCGCACGTGGGGTGCAACGGGCGTGTGCGCCCATTCAATTGAATGGGACGCGCCGCCCCTTCTGCCCCGCGCGCACGCCGTGGCTTCAGCGCGTATGTCGCGCCCACGTATGGCGCAGGCGCACTGTATAAGCCACTATTTTAAAACTACAGTGAATATTTCCCATAGAGTCACACTGGAGGACCTACAGGTGCCTAGAAATGTGTTCTCTCAGGTTAAAAAAATGTGTGTCTATATTTGTATTTCTTCCAATTACATAGTGGGGTGTGCACCCAATCCCTGCAGAAGTTTAGAGTCAACTATAGTACTAAAAAGTATACTCATTCTGATACTGGAAGTATTATGAAATCATCATGACTAAGGCGCGTTACAGACGGCCCAGAAGGGGCAGTCTCGCACCGCTGCTGGTTGCTGCATCCGGGAACTGCAGCATCCAAACTGTACAGTTCCCAGACGCAGCAAAGAAGGAGCATGAAAATCGTGCTCCTTCCTGAGCCCCGGAAGAGACGCTGCGAGGCTCTAGTCGCACACTTGCAGCGCCACCATTTTGACATAGTCATTACGCATGAGGGGCAAGGTGCGTCAGGAAGCGCCACCCCTCACGCGTAATGACAGCGCCTCATGGGCCCGTCTGTAATGCGCCTAATTGTCACTGATATTCTTAGTGGATTTGTCTAACCCCCTTTAAAAGCTACTTGAGGTCATGGCTCTCTCTAAAAGCTCTCTCTAGAAGCAAATCCTACAGTTTAATCATGTACTATGTGGAAAAAAAACAACATTTCATCTAACATTTCCTGAATCACCTGCCATTTATCTTCACTGAATGACCTCATGAAAGAGGGGTTTTCTCCATAACACCTGTAAATCCTGTGATGTCTCCCTATATTTATCTCCCCTCCCAAACTTAAGCAATGACACCTTTCTTGATAAAATAGGGTCCAGATACCTTCTTACATATTTCTGAATGGTTCATTGCTCTGACTTTTCCACTCTCTAATGCAGAAGGATAATTCTGCTGTGTCTCTGCATTAGAGTGGAGGACACTCATTCCCATCACAGAACTGCCCACACTTCGCTCGATGTGGGATGTGTGCAGCAGTCTCAGCCACAGGAATCCAGTACAAAAATTGGGAAGCACGAGCCAAAGTTCAATTTAGCAGCCAAAATGAAAGAGAAAGTCAAAACCAAAGATAAACCATGAGATATAATTGATGGCTGAGCAACAACCCGCCAAAATTAAAAGGTACAGAAAATCAACTTTTAAATAATACTAGCAAAGTTTCTTATTCTTGAGAAGAAAGGATATCTCAATAGGCTCAGACAGTCAGTTGAAGAAATTGGCAGTCACTGCAGGATTTTTCATTCTTGAACAAACATGAAAAAATGGTGCTTTTCCCATCCCATTCCCCCCATTTTCAGTGGGGTTTGTGCTAAAATATGTATTTGCATACACACACACACACACACACACACACATCTTGAAAAAGCTTTAGATTGTAAGCCTGCGGGCAGGGAACTGTCTGGTTAAAAAATAATAAATGTAAGCCGCCCTGAGAGCCATTAGGGCTGAAGGGCGGGATATAAATACCTAAATAAATAAATAAATTGTGTGTGTGTGTGTGTGTGTGTATATATACAGTTGGCCCTTGCTTTACGCAGGGGATCCGTTCTGGACCCCCTGCATAAGGCGAATTCCACCTATGCTCAAGCCCCATTAGAAATAATGGGGCTCGTACACGGCGGCGCGGTGGCATGCGGGGCACCATGGGTGCGCACGCCCATTCATTTGAAGGGGACGCACCACCTCTTGCACCCCATGCACTCCCCAGTGCTTGAGTGCGTACGCTCAAGACCGCGTAAAGTGCACCCACATATAACGCGGGTGCATGTATCTATATGTCTATATCAAGCCCTTTTGACTGTTTTTGGGGCAGTCCAGATGGGTGGCTGGAAGCCACTCCTTCCTGTCCTGGGTCAGTGCATGACTGACACGGCACCAACCTGCTCCCTAAAAAAAGCTGCTCTGAGCAGCTTCCTCAAATGGGTGTCACAGGCACACTCACGCACTATGATGACACCCTCTCTGGCCAGTGCTGTTTGCATGCTGTGCAATACAGAAGTCATCATGGTGTGTGGACACCCAGCCCTGGTTCGCACACAGGCCAGCATAAACTGTACTGCCTTTTTGTTCCACTGTAAAGGGAAGGGAAGGGAAGGGAAGGGAAGGGAAGGGAAGGGAAAGAAAGAAAGAAAGAAAGAAAGGCTAAAATTTACTTCACTAACAGAAACACACCAGAGCTCAGAAAAACCTTGTTGCTTGAGTAAGATTCACCTGGAATAAAGAGTACTAGGATATATTGTCCTTCCTGTCCAAGAGCATCCATTGGGCTACCTGAATGGTTATCACTAGTTCAGAGCTTGAAGGTAATTGGCTGAAAAGATGCCCACTGCAGGTCATCAATTCACCAGTGATAAAACAGGATGCAGTACCTCCAAGCTTCCCACTTCATCTCTCCCTTCACTCCCCCCAAATAAAGAACAAGTGAAAGCTGACATGTAGTATTTGTCATTATGGTTTTTTAAAATTTCTTTATTTCTTTATTTACATTTATGGATCTGGCATGGCCCACAATGGATCCATGGCATGAAAAATTGCCCTTTAGACCATAAGAAGTTACCCACCTCTCCTATATCTCAGCAAGTCACCTTTAAAGACGTTTGAAATGCTCAGGTATTGACATTCATATAATAAACAGGTTGAAAGAAGGGGGGAAATACACATCCCTCAAAATCCTGGGTTTGGGATGGGAGAAGAGGTCAGCTTAATATCACTGACCTTGCTATTCCCAGCTGTACCGACAGAAAGTTGACAAAATGGACTCACTTTCTTATGGTTATTTGGAACTATAGTTCTTTCCCCCACTTAAGAAAAAAGCTACTTGTTTCCATGGGATTAAAAAGTGTGATTAATAGAGTTGTTTCTTACATTTTTGCCCTCCTCCTGAGCTTGTCAGAAATGGTAATGCCAACACAATATAACAGAGATGTTTTTGGAGGGGGGGGGGGGGAAATACAAGAAAAGCAAAAATCTCACATAAGAGTTTAGTCATTCGTCTCCCAGTCAACATAATTATGGTTGTCAAATATGGTAGCGCCAAGGGTTTCTATTTATTTATTTTTGTATAGAGGATTCCTTTTTACTTCTTTTGCCATCTCTTCCTATCAATGGTTAGCAAGCATCACCATTAATGTCAGTGTCTAAATCAGTATTTCTGACAGTTCCAGAACCTTTCATTTCAGATGTCTGTTTTTCAACCTGTCAATCTCCATGCAGTTGCACAAACAGTGCATGGAGTATTACTTTGTAGCACTGAAAACACACTTCAAATGTGTTTGGAACATAAAGAATTCTTGCAAGGATGACTTGTTCGACATCATCTTACAAAGGCAAGGTGCCGGACAGAGCAGTTTCAGTATTGTGCACTGCTCAGCACAGCACCTCTGTTATTTACCTCCAATTCTACTAGAGCAAAAGAAATAGGGAAGAACAGCTTGGTGTGATTTTTGACATTGGGATTGGAGGTATAAGTGTTATGTAGGTTTTATAAGAAGGGGGTAAAATCAGTCAGATGGTTCATTTTAGGATTTCTGTTTCTAAAGTAGAAATAGCCTTAGAAGGGGTAGAATGATTGTTATGTAACATGTTTTGAATATGATTAAAAACTGTCTTACAAAGAAAGGGGTCTTTGGTTGTGTAGCTAGATAATGCTATATTTGCTGTTTCCAAACAGAAGTCTCCTACCAATCAAAATAATTTGGTAGCAATTCTGTGTTTGGAGTATTTTGTGGAAAGGAAAAGAAGAAGAATTATTATCAGGGGGAAATGGTAAGTTATGAATGGGAAATAATGCCATCTAGATCAAACACACATTTATGTGAATGATGACACATGATAATACAGGTTTTGTTTTTTTTTAAATCATGCTATTTCAAAATGGTTAAGATTTGTAGGTTATTAACATGGCTTTTTCAGAATTTTAGAATTTCTAAAAAATTTGAAAGCTGTTAACATGCATGAAAAAGATGGGAAGGATAATAACCAGACAACTAGGGTGATTAGATCTCACTGTTACTTGTCACTGCCACCCTACAAAGTTGGTCTCTGGTTTACTTCTATTCTCTGTCAATATTGTATTTAAAAATGAAGACTTTTATAAGACTAATCACTACCAAATGAATAGGTAGGCAATGCCTCCAAATATGGTGAAGCACTGTTTTTCATATGCCGTGTGTGTGTGTGTGTGTGTGTGTGTGTGTGTGTGTGTGTGTGGCACATATTTTTCATGTTTTTCACATGGCAGAATGATACCAATAATTGTAACATCTTGGAATAAAAGGGATTGTCTGTCTGGGCTTATGCTATGGAAGACACGATGAGAGTGGTGTCGAAAAACTTAAAACAATAAGTAAGAATTTTACAAAAAATCTTTCAGGTGGACTTCATTTTTATCATACACAACAAAGCCAGTCAGACCAAATAATAAAATACTTGGTATTTGAATGCATGGTAGTCCTTGACTACTCCTACAATCTGACATAAAATGTTTCAATGCCACTCACCTTTGTCCTGATCCTTGGAGTACATATATTTATTCAGTACTTAGTTGATAGTCTTTAATATGGCTTCCCTTTCTGCAGAAACTGAAAAACATTGGGCATTGTAAAAAACAAAACAGCCAATGGACTGTTCTCAAGATTTGCTTCATTATAACATCCATCAGTCCTAGTCAACTTAACTAGTGGTGAGGAATTATGAGACCTGCACTTCAAATACATGTATAGGGCTGCATTTCCCCCATAGTTTCAATACATTGACTCCTTTCATTCTTTCTTTTTAAAACACTGTATAAAACTGCTTTGCTTTCCAAATATATTTCCTGAAAAATAGAATAGGAACGGCCATAATAGTAACCTATAAGCTCACAAAGTCACAAGAACATTGATAAAAGAAGAAAACAAATTATTAAAATACAAATTCAAAACACAAAAGAGCAGCCCTTCACAGAATGTTTTCAAAGGCTTACCTGCTAAATTACTTATATGTAATACTCAAGATTATACCACTTATAAAGGCTTAGTTTTATTCTAACAAACAGTAAATGATTGCCAGCCACCTAATGATTACGAGTGGTTATAATAGTTCTTTCTATCCACATCTGTTTAAACACTGTTATCAGTCATTACTATTGACCTTCATTATGTACTAACCTACTCCTGTTCTGAAATATTCTCTTTATTTTTCCCAGTTCATTCTTTGCTACAATTACCTTAGCTTGTCAACAAATTACTCACTATATTTCTATTTTCTCTCTCTTTTCATACATGGACTTTGAAATCATTTAACAATGAGAAGTGTGGGTTAAATGAGACTAACCACATTACTGCACTACACTCTTATAGTGCTGCTATTCCACTTTTACTGCTCTGGCTGCCTCCTGTTGCATTCTGAGATTTGTAATTCAGTGAGGCCTAAGAGCTCTCTGGCTGAGATTTCTAAATGCCCTTCCTTAAACTGCAAATCCCAGAATACAACAAGAAGCAATCAGAGCAGTTAAAGTGGAATAGCAGCTCTACAAGAGTGTAGTACAATAACGTATCAAGTGCCACTTCTCTCTTTAGTAATAAGGAAAGTTCTCCTCCCCCCAAATTATTCATGATTATGCATTGCTACTGTACATGAGGAATATCTCCTGCGTTGGTTGACATCTCAAGCCATTCCTATCCGCAGTGCATTTTTTTAAATTTCATTCAGCTACAACCCCCTCCTGCACAATTATACTTATCCCTTGAATGGACTGAACCCATTTTACAAAGATTGGGTGGTATCATGATCAGCAGTAACATTATTGTAAGCTGGATGGTGCCTGCTAGGATTTCATGTTTATAGTCATGAATGACCAACAGTGATCCCCAAAACCTACCTTTGTAGCCTGGTAGTGCTCTGATCAAAATGTTTCTGAGATGCTGCAGTTCACAGCACTGAAAAATTATGTCTGCAGTGTCCCAATCACAAGCAGTTGTGTTAGGACACCAAGAGTTCTCTCCAGCTTACTGTCCTCAAGATACATGTTTCAGACGTCATTTCCTAGTACAGTTCACCCTTGCCATACACAGGGAATCCATTCTGGACTCCCTGCACAAGGCAAATTTTGTGTATTCTGGAGAGCCATTCATTTGAATGGTGGCATGCCATTCCCATCACATGTCCTAGCTCCTGTTTTACATGTATTTCCTCCTACATGCTCCAGCCTCCCCTGTCTGGGCAAAAACTAATCTTGATGGCCACCATGATATGGCAAAACATTGTGTGCATAACTGCATACATACCCATGCATTTAATTCTGCAGTGGGCAACTTTATCACCCATTCCATTTAGAAGCCCAACAAGGATCTTCTGTTACCACCACAACTGAATTTGCCACCTGTGCTTCTGCCACAGGTGGCAGTCATGTCTTACATGTAAATCATGTTTTCCTTGAAAACAAGTTGTGTACCTCCTACACACTTGTCATTCATAAGTGGAATTTCAATTGTGGGAGCTATTTTTAATGGTAAAGTCACTTTAAAAAGTAAAATGTTCCTAGCTCCAATCTTTCTGTGCTGAAAAAATGGTAGGTATGGAAAGAGCTTATATATACACGTACTTGAATACAAATAAAAACTTCCTTACCATCAGGAACAATAATTTATCAGAAGGTTCAACCTGCATTCAAGAGAACACTCATAGCCGCTTCAGAAGACCTGAATATAGGAACGTTGGGATATTGTGACAGGAATTGTACACATGGTGGGTTTGGGGCTACACCAGAATTCATTACCTCAGATATAACACCGGTCAATTGTTGTTATGAACTCCATATATAAATCCTGTGACATATGAATAAATTAAATTAAATTACTGAGTTCTCCTACTGTATTTAGTAGGAATTTAAGACATTAGATTTGATTGAGCCATTCCTACCACATTAGAACTTTTTGATACTTTGGGGAAACCAATGTAATGGTCAAAGCTGCTCAATGAGGACAAAGAAAAAGACAAAAATCTGATTAATCAGGCTGAAACCCTTGTATTATAATTTCATAATGCTGGATACATTAAATTTCAACAAGAGATGCAGAGAGCAGTTCAAGGTTATCTTTGCTATTTATTTGTATTGCTTGCGCAAGCATTTATATGACCACATTTCTTTAAAAGAACATCTACCAGTTTGTCTTCTAGCCTAATGCTATTCTTAAATCTCAGAAAAACCAAGGTGAGGAATATAGAATGGGAGATATGTTTCTTTGTTAAGAAAGTTCCTACATCAATGTCAAATTTGCCATGCCAAATCATCAATCATTTTCAGTGTTATGGCAGACCAAACCTTTTTGTTTCCTGAACTACAGGACATATTTGTTATACTTCTCACAAGACTGGTTTGACTGATATTCACAAGGTTTATCATGAAACTCTAACAGCAACCTGAAATGGTATGACAGCCCAACATGATGTTCAATCATCTTTCACTAGACAAGGGATAAAGACAGAATGTTTTTCAATTCTACAAAATTGCACACTTAAAAAGCTCATGCTTTAAATAACATGTTTCTCAAATATACACATCTTCATGTACAATCCATCAGGAAGTAAGGAGGTGTCTGGATGCAATGCACAGAAAAACAAGCTTGGCCTGTCATCCCCATAAATCTTTAGCACGTGGAATCACTGAATGTTCTTATCTATAGGAACATAACCATCAAACATTAGCATACATTTTGTTGCTCACATTGGCTGCATCGAAAACCAGGAGGTAATTATAGTTAATGTGTAAGATATGTTTAATGTGTTTATATTTTGCTATATTTTGTTATATTCTGTTTGTTCTGCATTTGTTTTTCCTTCCATACTTGGGGTGTATTCACACTGCAGAAATAAAGCAGCCTGACATCACTTAAACTGCCATGACTCAATGCTATGGAATTCTGAGATTTGCAGTTTTGTGAGATATTTCGACTTCCCTGTCAGAGAGCTCTTGTGTTCCACCAGGCTACAGTCCAGGAATTGGATAGCATTGAGCCATAGAAGTTAAAGTGGTATCAAACTACTTAATTTCTGCAGTTTGACAACAGCCTGGGATGACTTCTGATTTTAACGACATAAAGATTAATTGGAATATGCTAAATGACCATGGACTGTTTGCTGAGTGCTGGGGATGGGTCTGAGGAAAGGATGTGGAATATTCCAAAGTGAAACACTACATCATTTTATTCTAAGTCCTGCTTGTTGATAATTACATAGATTCAGAAAGGCTTTCCTTGGTTATGAATGTCACAATTTTAAAGGTATTGAAATATGACTTCATGCATAGATGAATCAAACCAACTATGTTCAAGTGTTTCTATTAATACATTCATTCTGGATCTAGGCTGTGCAGTAGATAGTCCTCCATATTTTATGAAGCATTCATGCCAAGATCCTGGAATAAATCATAACTATATTGAAATTGGATTGTGGAGTACAACTTACAAACCAGGCCTAGGGCTATTTAAATTAATCCTCATACTGCGGGTGAATGTTCAGGTCCTTATTACAAATCATTGGCATTTCAGTGTGCACTACCACCCACACAATTTAAGCAGTGTAGCTAGCTGGCCCAATCTGTAATTTCTATCATTCATATGCATAATGTAATAAAAACTGAAGCCTCTCTTCTCTTTGTCCTCTGACTGATCAGAGTTCACGCAGTGTGTATTAAAGAGGTAAATTTTGGAACAGGATCAGCAGGTCACATTCTTTGAAGATTATGTCTTTCAGAACATAAGATCATCTTTTTAATTTTTTTCCCCCTTTCTCAAATGCTACTTCTCTGGCTTCTTCTTTCTTCATGACCTCAGTAGAGGTTAACAATTTTGACAGAAGGAAGAAGTATCTTTCAGTTAAAGTTAAATCTAGAGAGTATTCTTGAAAGGATTTATCATTTCTGGACTAGGCCGCTTTGGACTTATTGTACACCAGAACTGAAATGCTGAAGTCATTTTCTAGAGAGTCTCCAGTCCAACTAGTTTCCAACTGGATTGAAAATAGGTTAGATATATTCATTTCCTACTACAACTTGAGGTTTTTAAATTTCCATAGGTAAATATTCTATTCATTTCTTTGGGAATTAAATTCAGTTTACTTACTCTGGATTCAGCTCATTGCACTATAGACATTTAATGCTCACTTGACTCCCACTGTTACATTTAACAGGGCTGCAGCCAAGATATGAGGACCCCCCCCCCCCCCAAATGAAAAAATAATAAATGGTAGAATAACAGTCCTACTTTTTGCTGTATGTTGTTTCTGTTGTAATTTAGTTGTTCTGAAGGGATATCAATGCAGACTCCTTCTTGACCATTTGGGAACCAGGTACAAAAGTCAATAAAATAAAGATAATAAATTTTCAATGCCATTAGCGACAGAAATTATCTTCTACAATTGTCTCTTCTTATCTTCTGTATGATTTTTTAATATCTTTTGCCTACTGAAGAAGTTAGTGGAGCTTTGAAAGCTTGCATGATGTACTTTGTGCATTTTAGCTGGCCAATAAAGGTTTCTCTCTTTTGTAAATTTGGGATTTTGTTGTATTTTGCTGCATGGCCAACACAGTTAGCCCTGAATATGTTGCCATAATGTGGCTAACTCCCATTGTAGAGTGACAGAATAAAAATCCATAAGAGTAAAAACATATTGGCTGTCAGAGAATTCTGGTGCCACAATAAACTACAATTCCCAAGATTCTCTAGGATTGAGCTAGGGTGGTAAAAGTGGCCTCAAACTGGATTATTTGTCTAGTGTGTTTTGGATCTTAGTTACGTATACTTGTCGAAGTAGTATCTCCTGGTTCTTACCTTCACCTCAACCCTGCCTTACCAAGCAGCAGCCACTGTGAGTAAGGGAGGTCAGTTCTTCTGTCAGTTAGGATAAGAGTAAACTGATGTTTTCACCCTTTCATGCTGGTACTCTCCAGTGTGACAATCAGAAATTTCTATCACAATTCTGTCACATGTCATCTGAGATCCCTGGTGGGATGGGGGTGGAAAACTCTGTCTACTACCTTCTGATTGAGAGAACAGACCTCCGTAATTCACAGTGGCTGATACCCAGTAAAGCAGGATTGGGGGACTTTTATAATCCCTATGTATTCCCTACACTATTGCCACAATTGTGAATATATAGGGAAAGTGAATTTGAATCAGTCTAGGTTACACATTAATAAACATGATTGTAGATTCCAGCTACCCCACCCCTGCCCTTCTGAACATACACTAAATTTAGGATGGGAAGTGTACTGAAGCTCCACATGTCAATTTAAACTTCATGGAAAATGGAATAGCTTTATGCTATTTTTGATGCTGTTGGGGGGTACACCTACTCCCACCTTGACCCCAAAGGGGCAAAATCAGATATGCATTATACTTACACATGCATATATCATTAATAGAATATTAGTCCTTGTGTTGGTGTCATTCTGATTAAGGATGAATTTCTATGTACATGTACCACAGTTCTCAATAGATTTTACTTCTGTCATGCACACATTTCTAGTAGCTCTTATATTCTTTGGATGACAGCTCCCTGGGCCTTATTATCCCACCACTGCTACGAAATTTATGTCACGTTGATGTGAAATGCCCCTCTCCGTAATATGACTGCCAAGAAATAATTATGTAATGGTGGGTCCCCAAACTGAAGCAGACCCCGTAATAAAGTCTCTGTTTCAAATTACTGTGTATTAATGATAGTAACGTGGATGTGATTCAAAACTGTAGTCAAGCTTTTGTTGAAATAAAACCTGAACTTTATTAAACAGATGTTTCAAACCAATGTTACTTGAACTGATTTAAAACAAACAGTTATTGGTTCAGGCAATCCTGTTTCCTTTACAGTTGGTAAGATTACTTTTTTGAATGTTAACTTTGGCCTGGAACAGACGGGCCTTTGCGGCACCCTTGTCACGTGCGAGAGTTGCCTGGTGGGCAGAGCGCCCACACACCTGGCAACCGTCGCACGTCATGGATGCACTGCAGCTGTGCCACGCCACACAGACAAGCTGCGTAACGATGATGTTGCAGCTGCGCTGCCGCAAAAAGGAGCCACTTGCAGGTGCTCCTTTTTTGCTCCTCAGCAGTTTGGTTGCTGTGGCACTCCTGTGCAGCAAAGAGAGGCACTGGGGAGATGCCTCTTTTTGGCACTCTGTACCGCACCTTTGTTACTAATCTTCAACTCTCCACAGAATATCAATGTTACTGATTCCCATGGACACTCACACTGTCCCTCCTGCTTATATTCCTAAGTCTATAAGCTAATAGTCTTGCCACACAGGATAACTATAATAACTCCCTCACTGAGAATAACTGTCTGGTGAAAGGTCCCTCACTCTAGACTTCAACCACAGTTCCCTCTCTGGAACTATCAAACCTATGTCCTTCTCTGGACTCGGCAGAACCCTATCTCTCTGGAGTCTAAACCCTAACTGAAATTCCAACTGTTACAATGGAACCTTTCCCAGCCACCATCCTATTGGTTGACATCAGCTGGCTTGTGATTGGCTGTTGCTATCCAAAGATAATCTGCCTTTTCAAAACAGACATGTGTAGTATTGACGTGTAAATGCCTTCATCAAGTCAGGACTGAAAAAGTTCAAATATTAAACATGTCCTTTACATCTGTTACACTCAACACATTATAGAAGTCCTGGTGGCACAGTGGTTAAATGCCTTTACTGCAGCCATTCATTCACAAACCATAAGGCTGTGAATCCAATACCTGCCAAGAGCTCAAGCTCAACTCAGCCTGGCCTCCTGTCAAGGTTGCTAAAATGAGTACCCAGCTTGTTGGGGGCAATTAGCTTACAGATTGTAAACTGCTTAGGGTGGGCTTAAGTGTACTGATAAGTGGTATAGAAGTGTACTCGCTGTTGCTATTGCTATTGCTATAGAACATAATAATAATAATAATAATAATAATAATAATAATAATAATAATAATAATTTTTATTTGTAGACCGCTATTCCGCAATGATCATAGCGGTGTACAGTAAAATTGCAAAATAATACAAAAAAATTGCAAGGCCTCTCTCCCCCTCAAGATGGTGGTTGGAGGAGGGCTCTTTGTCTTCCAGGCCTGGCCTCTCTCCCCCTCAAGATGGTGGTTGGAGGAGGGCTCTTTGTCTTCCAGGCCT
>NC_056524.1:117379343-117428633 GCF_019175285.1 Sceloporus undulatus
GGCCTCTCTCCCCCTCACTGGTAAACTGGTAAAAATGATAAACATTTTTTTGTGAAAGGAGATATGTCCATAAAAAAGCCTCAAAAAGGTTGCAGCTGTGAGATTGGATCACTACAATCTAGCTGGCATTTTATAATCTCCCATGGTCTGACATTTGATGTCCACCTCTTTCTGTTTGGTATGTTTTCTCACTTGCCTTTTCACACTAGGCATGAAAGAGAAATGGTTGGATTCACATTTCCCTATGAAAACATCCATTTCACACCTCCTGAGACTGGTAATGGGACACAGTACATCTTGCTACACAGCTTCATATATTCCAGGGATTCATACATTTGGGGTGTGTTTTGACAAAGAAAAGATGTGCACAAAACCATGTGTATATTTCAAAACTGTTCATGACTAAAATATATATATGTATGAAAATATTCACAAAGACACAGTACTCAATAAGAAAAGTGCATTAAAAAGTATAAATATTAGGGCAAAATATGAACTTGAAGACAAAATGTATACCAAAGTACACACAAGTTTTCACACAGGAAGAGAGAAGGCTCAAACAATGGGGATAAGGGGGACATGTGAGGGACATGAGGTCCAATGGTTCCATGATCAAGAGGGGCTGTCACTTGTGCCTCTCTGGTACACGTTTGTTCAGGGCTAGTCCCAGTGACTGGTGGGAGTGGGGAGAGACTAGCCCTAATAGTCAGGTGAGGGGTCACTTGCATCTGCCCAAAATGCAAGTTAATACCCCTCATTGACCCTCAATGGCTTTCCTTCCCCCAATTTGGTTTGTGTCCAGTGTCCCCTCTTCCTTTCCATATCCTCCAGTTGTGAAAAAGCAGCATGCATAATATACATAATCATGAAAGATAAGCACTGATACAAGTGAAAAGCTAATACTAGAGTCAGGATAGCAGCAATGCTGTTGATTGTGCAAAGTATCAACTACAACAATTTACCTAAGCAAGCAGCCAAAGGAGAAATACCCTCAGGGAAAGTGAAAAACCAATGCTCCAGTAACAAGGGAAAATTAATTCCTGACCCCAGGAGGTGACCAGCTAAAGCCTGAAGATATACAAAGTATATGTGAGTGGCATAGAAGGGCCAGTAAAAAGTGGCTGGCAACCACATGGGTAGGCATATATGCCTGCAAAATAAAGCTTGAAGTCTCATAAGATTTCTGGCCACCCAAGACTTTGTCCAAGATTCAGTATGATATTTGTGCCAGATCTCTGTTGAAGTTTTGAAATTGCAGCACCATAGCAAGACTTCAAGAAGAGTGGCTTCAGAGCAGGTGATGCTGCTCATAGGCTCTGGTGCCAGCCCCAGTGATATCTGGCTCAACAACACCCTCTGAGATGGGAAAAATCATGTTCCTAAGCTCTATGGAGCAACATCTTGATGATAACCTGAGTGTGTCCCAGTAACATGAGTGTATCATGTCTATCGTTGTTGTTGGCTGCCCTTGAGTCGACTCCGACTCATGGAGACCATGTGGATGAGACATGTCCAAGAATCCTTATTCTCCACTGCCTTGCCCAAATCCTGCAAACCCTTGCCCATAACCCCCTAGTCGAATCTATCCATCTGGCATGTGGTATTCCTTGCTTTCTACTGCCCTCTATCTTCCCTAGTATCATTTTCTTTTCTAATGTGTAGTGTCAACTCATGATGTGGCCAAAGTATGACAGCCTCTATTTAGTCATCTTGACTTCTAGGGAGAGTTCAGGCATGATTTGTTCTAGGACTCATTTGTTTGTCTTTTTCGGCCATCCAAATGAATTAATTTTCTTTGTTTCTGTTTTCTTCACTGTCCAGCTCTCACATACATACATGGAAATTTGGAATGCAATGGCTTGGATGAATCTAATATTAGTGTTTGGCTGTATATCTTTATCCTTTAGGATTTTGTCTAGTTCTGTCATAGCTGACCTTCCCATTCTTACTCTACTTCTTATTTCTTGACTGCAGTCTCCCTTCTGGTCAATGTTTGATCCTACATATGGGAATTCTTGAACTATTTTAATTTCCTTATTGTCAAGATTGAATTTATATATTTCTTCTGTGGTCATTATTTTTGTTTTGTCAGACCTACCTCTGCACTTTCATCTTTGACCTTTCTTATTAACTATTCCAATTCCTTAATGTCTTCTGCTAATATTATGGTGTCATCCACATATCTTAAATTGTTAATGTTGCTCCTTCTATCTTAACTCCTCTTTATTTCTGATTCAAATTCTGCCTTTCTTATGACATTTTCAGCATATAGGTCAAACAAGAAGGGTGATAGAGCCCTTTTGGGAACCACTCTGTTTCTCTAAATTCTGCTTCTTGTCCTTGGTACAGATTCCTCATCAGAACTATTACGTAGTGGTACCCCTGGGTCTTTGAGTGCATTCCATAGCTTTTTGTGATTTATACAATCAAATGCTATGCTGTAGTCTATGGAACACATGCTGATTCTTTTTTTAGAATTCTTTGGTGCACTACATTATCCATCTCATGTTTGCAATGTGGTCCCTAGTGCCCCTTCATTTCCTGAATCCTGCTTGTATTTCTGGAATTTCTCTCTCCATGTATAGTTCGAGTCCATGCTGCAGGAATTTTGAGCATTATTTTGCTTTTATGTGAGATTAGTGCTATTGTCCTATAGTTGCTGCAGTCTTTTATATCTCCTCCCTTGTAGATTGGTATGTATATTGAGTGTTTCCAGTTTGTTGGGCACCTCTTTGTTTTCCATATTTGTTGGCATATTTTAATCAAGACTAAAGTTGCATCTGTGTGTGTGTGTGTGTGTGTGTGTGTGTGTTGTATAACTTCAATCTTCCTGGTGATTTATATTTTCCCAATTACTTTATTGCAGATTTTACTTCACTTCTTAAAATTTGGGGTTTATCTTCATATGACTCCTCATTCCAAATGTAATCCATTTTCTCATCTCTTTTGAATAACTCTTCTGTGTATTGCCTCCAATGCCTTGTTATTTCTTCTTGTTCCCACATTATGTTTTTTTCTTCTCTATGGAGGATCCCTGTCCCTGTTTTGAACTTGGTTTTAATTTCTCAGATTTTTTGGTAGAGGTCTCTCATTCATCCCTTTTTATATCTATATCTATATCTGAATGCAAAACCCTACAACAAGTCCTGATTTTTAGGAATGTAATATATGGTATGAAATGTTCCACAGAGAATAGTAAAAGTAGAGAAACAAAAAATCTTTTTATAAATTCCAGTGACCTTTTGCACCAGCACTATCTGATGAAAGTTGGTAGCAAACTAATTTGATTCCCAAGCTTAAAACCATTTGTTAGTTTATATTAGTCAGATGGACTGAATCAATGGAACCTTGGTAAATCAACACTTTTATTAATTCCGTTGATTACTTTAGTTGAGATTAGGAATTGAATAAAGACCAGAGAACCCTCAATGACTAAACAATTTGTCAGAAACTGATATGTAAGCTTGAACACATTTGGTTTGGAGACTGGGTTTTTTTGTTTGTTTGTTTTTTGTATATGGAAATGTCATTAATTGTAAAATATCAGGTTCTATGAGTTATTTAGCAGACACAGTGGTGAGACATCAAGTAAACTTTCAAATGTAGGTTGTTTTTACAATTGTTTTAGAATCCGTGGAAATTATTTATCACATAACACATAGAGACATTTGGAAGCTGAGCTATTCATGTTTATGCCAGGGGATTCCAGTGATTCAGCATGTGATTCAGCAATTTGTGATGAAGCAAACATTCCAATTTGCATGTTAATAATCAACAATGTACTAATTTTGTGTAGCTGAATCTGCTGCAACCATCCCTGAAGGCCTCAGAGGCTCCATCTACACTGCAGCATTAATGCTATTTGACATTGCTGTAACTGCCATGGCTAAATGTCATGGAATTGTTGGATTTGTAGTTTTGTAAGAGAGCTCTGGTGCCACAACAAACTCTGGACCCCAAGATTCCACAAGATGTGGTAGGATTTGATTAAAGCACTATCAAACTGCATTAATTCTGCAGTGTGATAGCAGCCAGTTACTGGGCAAATGGACTACATATGTCTTACCAAGAGTGATAACTGAGTGTCCAAAATCTTTAAGATTCTCCACTTTTCAAAGTGCAGCCAGAAAGACCATCTGTAGATATTACAAATCTAAATCACCTATCTTCCTGACTTTGGAGGAGTTAAAGTTCCTCATCAACAACTCCCAAACTCTTCTGTTTGATGTGCTTATGGGATAGTGTGGACATGACCTCTTGCCTCAGGGATTATGGCTGCCCACAGTTCAGAGTCCATTTGGGGCCTTGGGGAGAACTACACACACCAAAATGCACAAGATTTCAGTGCTAGTAACATTACCCCGTATTATTATCCAGTTCCATGGAAAGACATAATAGACATTAAATAGACAATTGAAGATGGCAAACTAATAAATCTATATCTTCCCCACTGAATTCAGTGATGATTAATTCTGAATAGGAAGGTGTGTGATTGCTTTATATGTCTGAAGCATAGACTGACTCCTTGATTTCTTCCCCCCCCCCTGCAAATTTCATAACATTTGGAATTGTATAATTCAGAGATTTCCTTTATCCTTGTTGTGAGCTAGAAATGGATGCAGTTCCATTCTCTTCACTACTTCATCTGATATCAAAAATTGAAATGTTTAATGTGCAGGTGTGACAAATGTGTAGGTGTGACATAATCCTTATTGTGGTAAATTGATGCAGCAGGTGGTATACAGCAGGGGGAGAGAGCATCACAGTCCTCAATTTACCACAATAAAGAGGGGATGCTGGGTTTCAGCCCCCTGGGTTGGATAATAGGTCATCTGGATAGCATGCACCCACCCAACCAGCAAGGCTAAAGCATCTGGAAATGTGGATATTTGGAGTTATAAAGAACCAAACAATGGAAATTGAAATGTACCAATGTGACCCATGTACAGTTCTAACAGCCATGAGAAAAGCATAAGCAAATTTCTGGAATGATAGTTTATTGCCTTCTCTGATTGTAGCCCAATGCTCTGCTCCCAGCCATGAACTGGCAGACTAAAGATACATTAGCCTTTTATGTCAATGGTGTTAAAATTTGGTTATCATGCTTACATGGATTCTAAACCCCATCTGCCTGGTAGCAGGGGGCAAACCCACTCTAAAATTCTCTTCAGAAATACATATGTTTCTTTATAATATAAATATTTTAGTCCATCTAAAGAATTATCTGTGGATCAGATTGTGTCTCCTGAATGCCAACCATTATGAATAAATGATTGGATTATTTCTGTGCATTTAGTATATATGCCACATTTATTCATCACAAGTAAAGATGTTTGAGAGTTAGGAATTGGAGGAATATTAGATTTTGGAATTTGAGGAATATTTTAAAAATGCAACAGAAAAAATCCTGGAATGATGAAAATCTTCACAGTTCAAGATTTATTCTAAAAATTATGTTTTTCATTTGTTTGTTTTTGTTTTGCACACAAAACAATATTTCTATGCAGAAAATATTCATATATGCAGGGTTTTATGTGCACAAAAATACTGTTCTCTTCACAGAAAAATTTAACATGCAAATTTGCAAGACTAAGTCTCAGCAGCGAATGGTTTTCAAAAACTTTGTATTTTTCAGACTTTCATTAGGAGAAATAGCTAAAATTACATGTTGCTTCTTTCAAGGAGAAAATTAGTGCAGAATTAATGGAATAAAGGGATGATGATGATGTTACCGAGTTTGGATTTATATAAATTTTGGGTGACAAGCGATCAAAAATCATGACCCTTGACTGACCCCATTGCAGCCGCCATTATCCCAAAAGCGAGCTGACCATGTAGCCAGACAAGCCTTGCAAGGCATGGCTATAAGCAAAAGGTAGATTTTAAAACCAGTTCTGGGAGTTGCTATGAGGACAAAAGAAATTTGCCTCTCCTATTGATGGCATTAAGTACCCAGCCATCTGCATAGTGGTCTTCTCCCAAAGAAGTGGCAGACCCTTTTGTGTATCCATTGTTTAACTTTAGACTTAGTCAATAGATAGCCATCAAGACCTTTGTTCTGCAGGTAGCTATAGCCTGCAGGTATGTTTTGTAGTATAAATAAGACCTAGATTCCACTCTTCCTTGGGCTTGTGAGCTACAATTCCAAACCTCTACTCTGTCGAGCTCTCTTGGGCACTGCACCCTGCTGAAATCATTTGGGCAAGCCAAAGCCCACTGTCTCTTTCAGGCCTCTTGTTAGCCAGCCCACTGGAACTTAGCTCCTAGCCACCATGGTCGCCGCTTGCTTTCTGTTCCCCATGGCCATGTCCACTTGCCAACATCCCTCACATCCATCGCTTGGAGAAGACTCCTAAGGTAATTATTTCAACGGTGCCTCTATCCTTTCTCTTTTATCCCCAAACTCTTCCCCTCCCTTGCTTTAGCATTGAATGTGCGTGTGCGTGTGTGATCCCTTTTGTTGTGTGGCTTTAATAAATGTTTATATTTTAATTGCAACTCATTGGCATTGGAGTCTCTGTTTCTTCGGGTTGGACTAGATGACCTCTGGTATACACATAGGGACATGATCCTGCTGCGTGCGTTGTTAGGACACGCCTCTCGTAATATTTGAGCTAATCAAATTCCCCTAATTCAATCCTTCCTAACAATGAGAAAATGTTATTGAGCAAATATATGGTTAAATTATCCTTTATGTAAAAAGCAAAACAAAAGTAAGACAGTGCATTGTTTTTAAAATCATGTGGCATGCAATTAAATTATTAAATAATTCAGCCAATAATGGTCCTGAACTCACTTCTAAAAAGAATAGAGCATGTTAATCTTATATATTTAGATAAATATCTCTTATATTCGAAAAAGCAACAACATTGATCGGGTAATGTGTGTTGGTCATGTTTATGTCAAGTTTTATTGGTCATGGTAAATGTGATATGTGGGGAAAAATCTTCCGGGTGCTGAGCTTTTGGACAAGATAAGTCACCTTGATATATCCCTACAGGAATTTGACAATTTCTTCCCTTCCAAAAATTTACCTACAGGACTTGGTGGGAACTGATAAGGACTCACTTATACTTGCATTTGTAAGTAAGTTGTAATCAACAGGCCCCAGAAATTATTCTGGGCTGTATTTGAAGGCAGGGTGATGTGGCTCTCCATTGAACTCGATTTCAATAAAAATGATGCCAGTTTGAATCCATTTTAATGTTTCAAGTATGTATTGCAGGTGTTTGCATCTCTGTGTGTGTGTGCGTGTGTTGTGTGCTGGGGAGAAATTGACTGATTGATCAAAAACATGTAAACAACATATCCAGTGATACTAGTTTTGTAACACAAAACCTTTCCAAGCCCCCATAAAAAACAAAAACTATCTTACAGTGAGTAGGAAAATAAATAATTTTTCTCATTTCCCATGCAAGAATGAACCATGTCAGGTTTATCCCTAAAAATAGGCAGTTTCATATACCTGAAAATATATCTATATCACAGTTAACTTATCTTGTTTTGAGATACCAGCAACATCTTTCTCAGTCTCTCTCTCTCTCTTCACATGTACATATATGAACCACTCTTATTCCATTCTTATTTTATGCAGACACACAGTAATTTCTACTGCTATTCCAGTCACATCACTAGTTTGTGTGTAAGTATATGAGTATGTATATAAATTCAAGAGACAGTCTTTGAATTTTTATTGATGAACTCCACACACCTTGGCGAGGATGGCATTTGTCGAACCAGGAATCACTGCCACATAAACATACTGCTCTTTTCCAAAGGCAACAATATTGCCATCCACATTTACATGCGACCAACAAAGGAAACTTCTTTGGCAATTCCTAAATAACATGAATGGTGGTTATTATACTCCCACAGTTGTTCAACAGAATGCTTAAACTAACAAACAGATTCTGAATCACATTAACTATTGCTATTCAATATCCTCCTGAATTCTCTTCAATCTTACTTTCAGAAGCAGCAAAAGTCATTTAGATGTAGATTTATAGACTCATGGCCATCATAACCATCTGTAACTCATGTCTGTTGAAAGTGGATCAGTGTTATATTTAACTTATGGTGAGGAAAAATGAAGCAATTATTCTTGTTAGCTCTGCAACAGGAATAATTGTGTGGGCAAGAGATGCATGTGTTCATCTTTGATCCACTTTGTGAAGTGCGCCCTTTGCGTGGAGCAGGAAGGAGCTCCGTTTCAGAACTCCTTCCTGGTTTGCACCACTGGGCGCAGCCTTCACACGGCTGCGCCCAGCAGCGCAAAGGAGAAAGGGGCCAAGCAGCTGCCGTTCTGGCCGCTGAAGCCCAGATACCCCGGGGAAAGGGGCGGGTACAGGCCGCCTCAAAGGGGTGGTCTGTAACACGCCAGTGATACTTTATTGGCCAAAAAATGCACAATATACATGTTGCAAGCTTTTGAAGCTTCACTGGCTTCTTTATAAGGCAAGGTGTTACAAACCAAACAGGTGAAAAAAATTGAAGATGTTAGTCATATGCCTGCATTTTGATGTTTCTGTTCATAATTAAAATGATATGGAAGGGCATAACTTGCAGGCTGGCACCTCCTCTTTCTGGCCATGTGGTAACTGGGAGATTTTCATAGTCAAGGAAATTTAACATCCATTTGCATCTCAACAAAGACACTTCCTTTGCAATCTAATATGTCTCCATCTTTGCGAGACTGCAGGCCCCTTTGTAGGCAGAGGACACTGGATTTCTCAAGAAGCTTCCATGCTTTTGCATCAGGAAAGCATTAGGTGGTGTTGAGGTAAATCATGCCAATCCAGTCCAAATTTAAGAAGGAAAAAAATGTTTTTATCTTTATTGGAGATCAAAACCTCAAATAGGAAGGTCCCAGTCCACTGGCTGACTTTTTAGGAGTTGCCTGTTCCACCTATAATGCAGTATCTTAAAATCCAGAAAACATCCAGGAGTAGCCATGTTGGCCATTTAGCAAATCCAATCAAAAATCCACCAAACATTGATACCTTTATTGGTCAACCAAAATGCATAATATGTATGTTGCAAGCTTTTCAAGCTTCACTGGCGTCTTCATCAGGCAAGGTGTTAGTCATAGGCCTGCATTTTGCTGTTTCTGTTCTTAATTAAGATGGTATGGAGTTAAGTATATCTGATGAGTTTGAGGACATTTTCAATGTCTGAATCCCACCAGTCATGTAAACATAGTCCTCCACTCCTGTGCTTGAAAGAGAGAAAACATATCCATTGAATATAGATATAAAACTATCTCTGGATAGTTGTCATATGTCAACAACTGTGCAGAGAGTGGTGACCATCTCGTCTCCCAACTCCCAGCATGCTGCACAAACACTCCAGACAGAAACTGGAAATGATATGATTCCAGTTTAATTTTCAGTCAAACGTTTTCTCTCCTCCCCTCCCATTCTTTTGGAGATTGGCGGTCAGGCATAGAGGGAGCAAAACAAGCATCATTTTGAGCATTTAAATTACATTTTGGGCAAACCTCCTCCCACTTAAAAAAATTTGGAAGCATGGGGACTTAAAGGGCATTTTGGATGGCCCCAGGGGCTGGGAAATGGGAGGGGTACATTTATGGATGACAAACACCTCTGCCTAATAGTAGTTACCTAGGCTCATACAAAAGACTGGATAACAGAATGCTGGGTATATGTGCACCTATGGATGATGTGGCTTGCAGGAACAGAGATTAGGAAGTATATGCAAACATATTCATTTTTGGTGACTGTATACAAACATGTGACCAAGATTTGCATAGTGTGTAAAATGTGCCAGCAGACAAAATGGAGAAAGTATTTGCTTCCTCCTGGCAATCTGTCATATTTTTCTGTATTTTACATCAGAAAGCCTCAATGCATGCACTGACTATTAACCCAAAATCAGATTGTCTAGCTGAGTGGGGGAGCATCAATAATGTAAATCCAGGACAAAGAAAGTTAAGTTCCTCCTCCAGATGAGACCCTAAAGTAATTCCATATAGTGAATTGAATTGCACCAACAAGACATTCAGACAACAATACTAATTATTGCATGGGAATAGTATGTTTTTACTGAGAAAGTGCCTGGAGAGAAAAGGATTATAGCACCCAGCCTTTGTGCTCCAGTGCTATTGTGATTCCTCCCCCTATTTGGTAATGAAAGGGTTATTAATCTTTCATTAGCCTCAAATGCAGTTAGCCTCAGTACAGGCCACAAAAGAGCAAAAAAGACGCCACAAAAAATTCTCCTCAAAGCATCTTTGTCTTATGTTATTGTTGTGTATTGAGTAGAACCCTCAACCAATTTCCTCTTAATGATTACTTGCTGGGCTATGCAAAAGAGTTGAATTATGCATGAAGGTGTGATTAATTAATAATTTGTGCCTAATGAGTAAATCTTAGGAGACTTTATTTAGCTTCAGTGCATCTGGATCATTCCCTAGTATTTTGACAGCTGCTTGCAAAAAGCAAATGTCTGGAAAAAAATCTCTAATTGTGAAAATTTTAAAAAGGGTGAGTATAATCTTTCTACATTCTTACCGGGAACTTACCAATTTTAAGTGAATTCCTGGATCACAACAGAAGAAATAGTCTATTCTTGTGCTAGGACTGAAAAATTCTGGCCTGGCTGGTACAACATTTTTAAAGCAACACACACACACACACACACACACACACACACCACCCTGTTTGTTCAAATATTAGACCCTAAAAGCACTAACAGGATATCCAAAGCAAGACATTGCAATACCAGATTTATTAATCAGGGTAATGACAAAACTGGAAATTGCAGGAAACACAACTGCCATTAAACACGGCAGCCTTTTACCTAGGTTCCAGCTTCCTCTCAGTAATGTCTGTTACCAATGTCATATTTTAATGAAACTTGCATTTCTTCCCACTATAGGATAGTGGCATGAGTGGAATTCTGTTTTGTTCATTTTTGATAAAAATTTAACCCAAAACATATATTTCTCTATATTTAAATAATAAAAAACCTAAACAATACAAATCCAAATCGGTGATAAACCAAAAGTGACATATTCATCTATGCTGTCTCAGAGTTTAGAGTGCTTAACTCCTAAAAGTTTTGAATTCAGTCACACAGGCATTTCATTACATTAGTTAAATTGATATATGTTCTCCCCCGACCCAGGACCTTTTTTCATAGCACACAGATGCTATGACACATTAGGCTGGAATAGATTGAATTTGGCTAATTAAAAACAGGAAAAAATGCTTCAGTTCACTTTTCAAGAATTAACTGAAGTTTGTAAATCACGTATTAGAAATAAACTCCTTTTTGTTTATGAACATGGGTGAAAGCAAAATTGGCACCTATAGTAGGGCATGGAATGTGATAATCCTATGATACCAGAACATAAATAAATTGTAGCATTATTGTTGTGTGCCTTGAAGTCATTTTCTGATTTATGACAACCCTAGACAAACCTACTAGAGGGTTTTCTTGGCAAGTTTCTTCAGAGAGAGTTTCCCATTTCCATCATCTAAGGCTGAGAGAGTGTGACTCACCCAAACTCATTCAGTGCCCAAGTGTAAAGGACTAGAGCCCAAACCACTGAATATATTGCCAAATTCTGATCAGCCCCTAGCATAGCCCCATTCAGAGTCTAGACTAAAATCAAGAGCAGAATCACTGCCCTTGGAGCCACCAGCCCCACAGCAGGTAACTGCCATACTTGAATTTGTGTGTCACTCTGTCCAGGAGAGAGAACAAGAATGTCATTTCCTCTCACCCTACCCTCTAGGCTAGCTCATAGTCTGTGTGAAGGATGTGTTTTTGATCGTCTTCCCTTTCCAAAGGCTTACATATATGGGCAAATTACTCTAGTCAGCAAGTCTTTGTAATAAGCTTTTATCCTGAGGTAAAATTAAGCCTGCAGTATTGTGAGGATGTAATGAAAAATTTACATTTATGGGAAGGATATGATGAAAATATGTATCAACTGGAGTTCTGCACTATGTTGATGGTTGCAATTTCTCTGTAGTTGTCTGGTAGTGAGGGAAGGCAGGCAAAATCCATCAGGGCAGAACAGCCTATTTCTTCCATGCCTTACTCATGCCATGGCCACTGTGCCCTCCGCCTTTTCGCTCCTGCCACAACTGCCTATACTGATGGAGTTATACCAGTGTATTATACTGAGGAATTTCTGGGTGTTAATTCCTTGTTAGAAATAAGAGGGGATTCTCACTTGTCTTCTCCTTTGTGCCATTCAACTGAATTCTGACTAGACTGAGCCTCAACATGTTAGAGAATCACTCAGAAACACTTCATGATGACCTTCGTAAACAGAAATAATGCAGAGTATGTCTGTGCATTAGTTGCTAGCATTATATCTATGGTAAAAAGTTGCAGTGTTACTTTGGCAGTTGTGTTGCACTCTTTGAAATTTGAATATAAAGAGGTGAAGCTTTCATTTTCATTTTCAGTTTATTCATCTAACATTATTATTATTATTATTAACCTTTATCTATGAAGCGCTGTAAATTTACACAACGTTGTACATACAATCTTTTTAATTGGACGGTTCCCTGCCCTCAGGCTTACAATCTAAAAAGACACAACACAAAAGGAGAAGGGAGTGGTGGTGGGGAGTGGTGGTAATGAACTAACATAGTTCATTAAGAGAAATTGCTGCTTATATACATTTTATTCACTGTTAAATGTATAATACTTATACTGCAATCTGAAGTAAGCATTGTTCAATACAATGTAATTTCTTCTAAGCAGACATTGTTAAGCCTTCAATAATACAATGCTCTTCAAGTTTTCCCAGAAGTAAATCCCATTGTGTTTAATGGTGAGTATGCTCTATCAAGTGTATTTAGGATTTCAGCCTAAAGAATTCGAGATGGCTGGCATTTTCATAAGGGGAAGATAAATAATAGTAAATAATAGAAGTACCAAATATTTTTCTAGCTTCTGTTTCCTGGGGGTATTTATCTTTTCTTGTAGGAAACATTTCCCAAGTAATTCAGATAATTGTGATGAATTTATTGGAGATATTCTACAAATTTATGTGAAAGTATTACATCAAAGTGGACAAAGGGAAGATCTTTGTCAATCCAAGCTAAAGTACCTCAGGCCCGCCATATAATAATGGCCGAAGTGTGTTTAATTTAAATGTCTCATTACCATCATCACTTAGGAGCCACATCTATCAATCACAATGAACTTGTGGAAGAAGCAGTTCCATATTTTCATGGGAAAAGGTTAAGGATGAACAGTTATGCAACTTTGAATACTGGAAGCTAAGCCATATATATTAGTGATGTGGGAAAATAAATTGGTATCCAATCCCAGGCACACTGAGCTCATTAAGCTCAGTAAGACTTGCTTCTGAATAGGGAGAGGGGAACATGTATGGTTGTTTTTAACTATATTTGAGTTTTGCAAATTTTGTGAATTCTGACTTTAAAAAAATAATTGAAGTGAAATAGACATGAATACGGATAGGTTTTTCAGATTTGATTTTTCTCTCGTTCATTTATTTTTTACAAATTTTGTTTACATATAATTACATATGTAACAAAATAAAAGTCTTGCTCACTCTCGATATGCATAGAAATATACCTACAATGTCCTTTATTCCAAAAGCCATTGCTTTAATGCTCTTCTCCCTTGTTTTGATGTGGCTCAATATTTTAAGCTCATTTGATCCATATTCAGGATCAACTCATCCATTCATATATTTGTGCAGGTATGTGGCAACATTCCCAAGCACAGAAATTTGGTTAACCTTAGATAAATTATTTTGTTTACAATTCCACCTGTTTTCCCTAGCCAGAACATTTTGGATTTGCTGCTAATTTTAAAAGTGAACGTATTGGTCTGAATCAGATATTATGACAGTGGACTTCCATTTACACAAAGAGTTTTTTTTCCTTCCCATGACACAATAGTTAACACACACACACACACACACACACACACACCCTGGATCTGCTGTACCAATGTTCTAGGATAGTTATGAGACATGTGTGAAATGCTTCATGGGGAGAGATAATCTGACCATCAAGTAGTATTCATTTTTCTAGCAGAACAATACTATTGAGTGTAGACCATTGCATGGAATGATGTGGTGGAAAGAATATTATCTGCTACATACCTAAATTTAAAATTTGTCATTTTCTTTGAATTTTCCTTCAAACTTTATAGTTTTGGAAAGCAGGGCCTTTTATTTGGCAGATCTACAAAGATGCCTACCTTTGTTTAAAAGCTGTTCAATTATCAGATTTAAGTATTGAAGTAATTATGTGACATTAGAGATAGCTCATTTCCCCCAGAGATAATAAAATAGGGCTTTGTGTGAAAAGAAATATGTCAAGGCTCCTCTAAAGATGTCCCCATTTCTTTATATTTCTCAAGAGGGTTTTAACATTTATCCTAGCTCAGACTAGAGATGTCTGGTGTGTACTAGAAACTGTCAAACCAGTGTGGTTATTTGTAACACACAAATGAACACTGAGTTTGTTGTACTTTCTTATGATAAAAGATAAGATAATTCAAAGAAAAATAGCACAACTATCATTTCTTACAATGATGAAATACACTTGCAGACTTTGGTCACAGAATGCCTTGGTGACTCAGAAACCTTTGAAACGTAGGGGCAGGGGATGAAGTTCAAATACAGATGCAAACAGTATGAAAACAGCAAACCATTCAAAAATATCCTTTATTCTTCTAGTTCAACAGTAAATATTCACTGTCTGTCCTGGTTCATACAGGGGCCCTTCACATGAATGAGCAACAGTATATATCACCAGAATTGTATTCTGCAGCTTCTGGGGGTTGCTTACCATTATTACTGCATGTTTTCTCTTTCAATATAAGAAAGGGCCTCATAGATATCAGGACCTGCAATTATACAAAACTGTGTCTTAGAAAAGGACCAATTAATACTAGAATGAAGAATTAAGGGTGTAATTCTTCACTAAGAGACTGAGGGATGTGTCCCCACTGCAGAATTTAAGCAATTTGACATGGTTTTAATTGTCATGGCTTTATCCTACAGAATCATTGGCTCTGTAGTTTGGTGAGATATTCAGCCTGGTCTGCCAGACATCTCTGGTGTCTACAAACCTCAGGATTCTGTAGGAAAGAGTAATGGCAGTTAAAGTTGTGTCAAAGTAATTTATTTCTACAGTGCGCATACACCCTGAGAACGTCTTCAAAAGTTGTACACTTTTTGAAGACTGTTTCCAATTTGGAAATTGTTCTGTTAATATTTGCATAGAAATATTATTGTCCATGCATAAATGCTTACTTGAAGAATTATTACATGTGAAATTCATACATTACATATTTTTCCCTACAGAAAACAACACTTTCTACATGAAAGTATCATTTTATGTGCAGATAAAGTTGTTTTCAGCATGGAAAGTACTGTTTCCAGAGGGTAGGGAACACATACATTTTTCCCTGTACTGCAAAGATATTAATTCATCTATTTTTTTCACCATTCTTTCAGTATAGTTGAATGTTATTTCCAATCCTCTTAAGGAACAGTGGAGATTATCACATGGGAGAGCAAAGTGTCCTCCTCCCATGCTTAATTTGTGTTATTAGCATGATTGGGGGAAGATTCACATTCTTGCACACTTATCCTGTTCTTCTCCCATCTGTAAACAGTAATGGGCCCATCATTGGGTATTAATGGGAGTTCCCATTAATATCAATTAATGGGTTCATTACTGTTTACAGACAGAAGAAGAACCAGATGAGCGTGTGGAGAAGGACACTCTCCTCCTGTGTGATAATCTGTCTCTCTCCCCAGGAAACTGTTTCTAGGTTTTATAATCCTATGACATAATAAGGCACCCTCAGGCCCCAATCCCAGATCCTTTCTTCTATCCAAGATGCTTTATTCAAAATTATAAGAGGAATTCTTTTATTTGGTGTAGTTAACCAATTGGAAGTGAGAAATCCTTGTTGCTTTCTAGCCATTCAGAGATGCAGAAATCAAGTATTAATATGAATCTATTGCTTGGGCACATCTGTCATGGGATATCAGTTTTTGATTTTCCATGTCCCATTGGATTTTGGGAAAAATCAACCTATTTTTTATCCAGGAGATGTGGGAATCCCACCCCCCAAAATATAGGAAGTTGCATAACTTTCTCTGGAAGCTACATAGCCTTCATTGAAAAGTGGAAAGCCTCAGTCTGACCTGTACTGATTCCCTCTTCCCAACCCCCAAAACTGATAAGAGACTGAAAAGGTGTTTCAGCTGTCAAACCAACTGTGTGGAAGAAAATGAAATGTCTTTTCACAATACCTAGTCAAGATTTCTGTGAAAAACAAGGGCATAAGGGGAATGAAGTTGCAGGAAAAACAGAAACTAGGCCATCAACTGCCAAACAATCCTCCCGCCCAATATTTTAACAGAAATCCTGACTAGAGGTTTTGAAAAGACATTTAGCAAGTACATTTCTATACCACTTACTGATGTACTAAGTGGCTTACAAAGTGCAAGCCAATTGTCCCCAACAAGCTGGGTACTCATTTTAGCTATTTCAACTATCAAACCAGCTGGGAGGGGGAAGAAACTGAAATAGCTTTTCACAAACTCTAATCAGGATGAGGATTTGCTGGGGGAGTTGCAGGAACTTCACTATTTTTTTCTTCCTACAGCAATTTTCAAAGAGGTCAGGAACTCCATTTTTGACCCCATT
This sequence comes from Sceloporus undulatus, assembly GCF_019175285.1. Lineage (NCBI taxonomy): Eukaryota > Metazoa > Chordata > Lepidosauria > Squamata > Phrynosomatidae > Sceloporus > Sceloporus undulatus. The sequence goes on from NC_056524.1 coordinate 117,396,029, forward strand.
TGGGAAAATGGTGAATTGCTATCCCATCCCTACCTCTGTTGTCCCGATGCACATACTTCTTTCCCCTCTCAGGTACAGTGTGCCTGCATCATACACAGGCACTCCATAAGTGAGTTTCAGCACATGCTGAAGGCCGCATGCCAAAAGAGGCAATGGAGCATGCACCTATGGCATGTACGCCATGCTGTGCTGCTGGCATGAGCTCTTTTGTTTTCAATGGGGCTCCACCATATGCAGTATTTCCTTTACACAGGAGGCAGGGCAGAGTCCAGAAGAGATCCCCCGTGTAAGGGAAGGATGCAATGTATTGTGCTCAGGTGTGTATGCAAAAGGTCCACATGTACATCATTTGCATGGTGGAGAAGAGAGAGGTAAAAAAATGAAGGGAGGAAAGAGTGAGCAGAAGAGGGAAAATCAAGGGGAAAGGTGAATATAAGTATAATATACTACTTAAGGTCCTAGTACTACTTAAGGTATGTTGTGTCAATGAAAAAAAGAGCAAAGAAAATCATGACAACATGCGGTGAATTATTTTGTAAACATGTATATAGTGGTGGGAATGTGAACTCCACCCCTTACCCTCAGTCTCAGTCTCTTCGTGCTGATGGAGAAGTTCTACAAAAGAGCCATTTGGCTAAACATAGCAGCAGAGTTCTACAACTGAGAAACATTTAAAGACATGGTTCCACTTACTTGGAGCCTTGTATGTTCACTTACGGCCCGAACAGACAGGGCAAAATAAAGCTGCTTTGGGTCACTTTGGAGGTATGCTGTTTAAATGACACACACATCTTAAGAGGTCAGAAGCAGCGCCAAAGCTGTGCTCCAGTCCTCAGGACTGGAGCACGGCTTTGGTGTGGCTTCTGACCTCTTAGGACACATGCGTCATTTAATCAACATACCTCCAAAGTGACCTGAAGCAACTTTATTTTGGCCTATCTGTTTAGAACCTTAAACACTGTTACAGCCACTTTGACGATGTTCCTCTTCAAAAGTAGACAAGATGGGCTTGGGGCATGTGTCCACATGACTGGGCTAGAACATTTGTGCCTTGTCTCTTCTATGGACTTTTAATAAGGGACATTTAATTAGGTCTTTTGGATGTGATAGAAGGTCTAGGACTTATTACATCCACAAATAGCAACAGTAGGTAGGGATTTGGTGCTGAATATACAAATAATCATAAACTGCAACTAATGCTAATTCTATAACACATGTTCTTTCAGATGCCTCTTTCATACATTCACACTTGCCTTTCTTAGTCATAAAAAGATTAATATTTGGGATAACAGAATTTTAAAAATTATAAAAACAATTACAGAACACCACACAGGACCTTGTCAATGTCTTGATATTCCATTGATTTAATAATGTGACTCCCCCACCTATTAAAAACGGTTTTGCAAATGTGGTTTATCGTTGGCTTCTCTTTTTTGCTGCAGAAATTTCTTTATAAATGACAAAACAGATTGCTGTATAAAAGGATCTTAACTACAAATTAATTACAGCAGGGGTTCTGTTTTACAACTCATTAAAATCTGCTGAACTTCAGTTCCTGGAGTTTTGCCTAAGCTGTTTCTCAGGAATTACACACTTGGAAATTTCTTGTTTGCTATAATAGATAAACAAAAGAGTTATAAACCAACAGTGCAGAAAATTATTACCATGCATTTATCTTCTACTTCCTGTCATCTACCTTTAAATTGATGCCTATCATTTGTTTTAATTGCTGTATTTCCACTGTATTGGGTTCTTTTTCTCAGCGTCAGAGAGCATTTTTCGGCCTTATATTTCCTTGATGTTTGCGTAAAACGTTGAGATATGGTCGACTATACTTTAGCCCACTATTATGTGAAGTTAATAAAACCTTCAGTGGGCCTATTAATTTATCATTAAGAGAAGCTATAAGTAGCTATAACAACATTGTTTCAGTTGATTCATCATAATCACTCTGTAATGGACAATGAAAGTGAAAAATCAAACCTCTTTGCATCAAAGTATGAAGGCATGTAAATCACAGAAATGATGATGGGCCAGAAGAAAATTCATTAAACCAAAAATTAAGGTAGTTCACCTCATGCTTATAACCATACTAGATGCTGCGTATAAACACATTTTAAATAGTGCTTAGAGAGATCTTGTAACACCTTTGAGACTAACTGAAAGAAAGAATTTGGCAGAAATCGCTGCCATTTTCTTTCTTTCAGTTAGTCTCAAAGGTGCTATAAGATCTCTCTACGTACTGATTCTATAGACTAACACGGCTATAGCTTTGAATTCTACCACATTTTAAATAATATTTTTTAAAAAACGCAATATCTATTTTATGCAACTTTGAGAGAAGGCATTGCTCCGCTTGTTGATGTCTGACTATTTCTTTGTATAACTAGACAAGTGACAGTACAGAATAGAGTATAATATATGCAAATAGTAGCTGCAATAGTAATAGGAGTCAGCCCAGCATGGTGCAGGCTGTCGACAGCTAGCACTTCAGTGACAGCTTTCCTGCACTTGTTTGCCATGGGACTTTTCTTTCTCACCCCTGTTGCAACTTCATAGTTACAGAAGGATAGAATTGGAATTTTCCTTTCTGTTCTGTTATCACAAAATGGCAGCCAGTGGTTTTGTCCATGCACTGCTTCTGGTCTTCCTCCTCTCTTTCTGTGTATGTTATACTTTTATTATTGTGCAGCACCCTACAATCTGCAAATAAATATATAAATAAATACATGGATACCTACATACATGTCCAGATACACACATTCCCTGGTATCTGTCTCCCATGCTATTTAACATTTACATGAAACCGCTGGGAGAGATCATCCGGAGACATGGGGCGCGGGGTTATCAGTACGCTGATGACACCCAAATCATTTTCTCTATGTCTCCGACTGATGCAGTGACTGGGGATGGCGTCTCTCCTCTCGTGGCCTGTCTGGAGTCAGTAATGGGCTGGATGAGGGAAAACCGACTCAAGCTAAATCCAGAGAAAACGGAGGTACTCATGATAGGCTCCCCTGGTCCAGGAATGGCGGTGGTTCCACCTGTCCTGAATGGGGTCACGCTCCCCGTGAAGGACTCCGTGCGCAGTCTGGGGGTGCTTCTTGACTCGTCCCTTCACCTGACTGCTCAGGTGAATGCGACGGTCAAGAGTACCTGTTATCAGCTTCGGCTGATTCGCCAGCTGCGCCCATACCTGGCCCAGAGGGACCTTGAAACTGTTGTACATGCTCTGGTAACTTCGAGACTGGATTTCTGTAATGTACTCTACATGGGGCAACCCTTATACCAAACTCGGAAGCTGCAAATGGTGCAGAACATGGCAGCTCGGCTGGTCACTGGCGCTCCCAGGACCAGCCACATAACACCTGTGCTTAAAGATCTCCATTGGCTGCCCATCCGCTTCCGAGCTCAATATAAGGCGTTGGTTATTACCTATAAAGCCCTAAATGGCTTGGGCCCAGGATTTCTGAAGGACCGCCTCTCTCCGTACATTCCGCCTCGCACCCTCAGAACATCTGGGCAGCAACTCCTGAAGGTGCCTGGGGCCAGGTTAGCTTCTACTGCAAGAAGGTCCTTTTCCACGGCTGCCCCAGCCCTTTGGAATAGGCTGCCCACGGAGCTCCGCTCATCTACCACCCTGGCCCAATTTAGGAAGGGTCTTAAAACCTTCCTATTCAATCAGGCATTCCCCGACTGAATATCCTGTGGGCCTCCCTCCTCTCTCGTGGCCGTGAGGTTGGGCTAAGGGGCTTTTTATTGTTTTTAAGGTTTACTGTGTATGTTTGTTTTTAACCTTGTATGTTGCTTGCACATTGGTGCACTTTGTAAGCCGCCCTGATCGCTCGGAAGGGCGGGATAAAAATAAAAATTTTATTATTTATTATTTATTATCTGTGAGAATGAGAGAAGGATTCTTTTATGAGGTTGAGATATAAGAAGCCATGGATATGATGCATTCTGTACTAGCAGCAGCAGTATTGAGTGGGAGTGAGGTGAGGAAGGATGTCAATCCCTATTCTTACTTTCTTTATTATTATTCACATCTGTCCACATCCACATCTCACCTTGTGGGGTTACTCCTGGAAATACCTCTGTAATGCATGAAAGGAAAAGTGATTGGACAGGAGTACTTCACAGAACCATAAAGCAGGCAACCTAATTCTCTGCCTTTGCAGGAATGAACAGTGGAAGCATCCCTTATAGGTGATCACCCCAGCTCCATCCAAAAAGCTTCCAATATAAGACATGAGAATTCTCCATCACCATCCTCTTGTAACCAAAAGAGTAGTAATGACAGGAAGAGTTGAATACCTCCTTCCTTCCTGCAGTTTTGCTCTTCTGAGGCAGTTTTTCCTAGAGTTTGGAACTATGCTATTCATTTCTCATCGACAACAAGTAACATTACTCATTAGGGCTCCATTTTATTATTTATCTATTGTTGGTCACTTAAAAATATTAATAATGTTTAAAAAAAACTCTCACTGGCCTCATTTTTCTATGTTGATTGAGCAAGTATAAATCACTCCTTACTCACCAAATCTGACAGCATAGGTAAGTGTTACATTATTTTTAAAAATAATGTTGTTTCTGCCTCAGTAACAAGTTGCAATAGACAGAGCAACCTGTAACCTGTTACTTCCAAGATGTGTCCCCCTCAAAATCTGTCTCTCGCAGAAGCAGGTTTTAATACATGTACAAAAGAGATCTTACTTTGCTCCTTGTTATATTTCTTTTTCACTTGTGCAGCACTAACAATCTCTACACCTCCAGGTTAAAAGGCTCACTCCACCCTCCCACCATGAATTACATCCTTCCTTCACTGGTGCAAAACTCTGTAAATCTTCCCATTCCCTCCCAGGTCACAACCTCACTCCATCAAGCATCTATCTAACAATTTTCTTTCCAGCTTGTTCAGAACAGAGATTGGCTTTCAAAGACAGTTCAAAAATAGGAGGTTGATTGTCTAAAATAAATACATTATCTTGCTATATACAAATGAGAATCAGTTCTCAGAACCAGATTTGCTATCAGATGGCAGTGGAGGCTGGGAATCTCTATGTCAGTAGGGTAACGAATCCATTCTAGGCTTTGGATAGTTTTAACATAGCTTTGTGAGATGCTGAACATATTTGGGCAATTCCCAAATAGGTTTATATTGCTATCCCTCAAGTATTACTCTATATTGTGTCTGATGAGGAGGGTTTATTACCACAAAATCTGATATAAAAATAAAAACCCATTAGCCTTAAAGGTGCTGCCACATTTGTTTTCTTTTATCTTTCCCCCTTCCTTTCTCATTTTTATATCTCCTAAATAGTTTCAGCACCTTGCATAGCTACTTTGTAATTATCTAAAACCCAGAACAGATAATTTGACCTATGGACATAGGACCACCAGGTACCACTGTAAAATGGAGAACTGCAAATCTCATGGAGGCATAATCTGTAAGTATTTCTGGGTTTGACACACATGAAAGACCTGTAATTGATCTCAAGGGGTGTGGGGAGATGAATGTGTTCATATGTGTGGTACAGAGAGGAAAAAGAATGATTATTCTTGGGACTGGCTTGGGGGTAACTCTCTAAGTTTTGGGAGTTGGGAGGTCCTTCAGGAAGGCCTCCTTTAAACATGCATGGCTTTGTAACAAGTCTTGGAATTGACTCAAGGGCAAGGTGCTTATCCCAAAAAATGTAGAAGAAGAGTTCAGGAAGGGACCTAAACTGGACCCTACTGGAGACTTTTCCTCCCTGCAGATCATAAATTAAATGCATTAACTAAAGTGTCCCTGTTTTTACATCAAGGTATTGTCTGCTCTTATTTTCTTGGTGGGTAAGTAAAGACATTACATAACATGTTGTCATTTATCGCAATTAGATATGTGAAACTATCTGATTTTGCTGTAAAAGGGTAGCCCAAAAATTTATTTCCAAAGGTTGTGATACTTAATACTGTGAATCGGACATATGGTTTTGGGTAGCTTATTATAGCAAATTGGTTTGGTTCATGTCTCTATTGATAGAGAGTGGTAGGTTGAGAGGGTTGGTTGGCTGTCTCTCATTTATTATTGTGCTGTCTGAAATTCTGCTAGCCTGGCTCAAAAGTTTGTGTGGCTCCCAGCTTGAATGAAAAACAGGTCATCAGACTACAGGCCACCTGAACTTGCTTTAGTCTAAAATAACAGGGGATATTTTCACACTGCATTCTTCATGATGAGTTTTGTAGATGACTTTTAGATTGTGATGCACTTTCTGACACATTCAAATATTTGTTTTCTTTGGCTGAATGAAATGCTCAGGAAAGCAAAAGGCAGTCAGCTTGGAGAATGGCTTTACAGGGAGGCAGAGTGAGAGCTCTCTGCTGCTTCCATTGCAGCACTCTTAGGCCTTGACCTGTTGCACCGGTGATATTTCAAATGCTGAATCCATCATGAACAACTGTTGACAGTCCCATCAATTTGTTTCAGGTTGTATAGCACATTAGGGAAAGAAAAGCCAACAACAGCAAGATTCAGTTGTGAGATATTATGTGCCCTGTACCCTTTCACAACGGTTTTTATGGTATTTCTGGAACTTAATTTACAAGATCTTGATCATATATTTGAAGAATTGTTGCTTTCTTCTGGACTAAGCATTCATATCTTTAAGGGATGAAAAATAAGCAGATCTCCATAGGGGGAATTTTCAACTAGATATGAAGGAAGGCAGCAATTACTTTCCCTTGGATAACTATGTAAAAAAGGAAGCAACGACAGAGCTTGTAATGCAGAAGTAGATTAAGACCATGTCTACACCAATGTGAAATCCTGGCTTACAAATGAGGCATCTGAATCCACATAAGAACAAGTTGTCTCCACAAGTAACAAAAACAGGCTGATATCAGCAGCATTATCTATGCACTTCCTAGGCAACAGCTATTCTATTGAGCATAGGTGCACTGTACTGATGATATTGTTGGGCTAATATGTGCTTGTGCAATCAGTTTGCATGTTTGTAAAAGTAATGGTGCTATCGTGATTGTATTATTGTGCTAATGTGTGCTTGTGTGATTGGTCAGTTTGTACATCTGCAAAAAGAATGGCACTGAAACTGCACAAACATTGAAGTGTTCTGGGGAGGGGCATCTCAGCCAGGACTTGCCAGTTGATGCTCCTGCCTCCCATCCTCACACAGTGTCTAGGGAATTCTCTGGAGGATCTGCCTTTATATAGAACAAAAGGATATTCTTTTCACTAGAGAAACCCTGGAGTGTTGAATGAGCCCATGTTCCATACATTTTGGCCCTATGCATTGTCTAAACAGGTCAGTATGGGAATGGGGTGGGGACATTTCTTTTCCAATTGGGACTCCCTACCTTAATTTGTAAAATATTTGTTTCAGCTGCTCGTGATAAATTTAATATCTGCCTTGATAGATATCTGTTTTACTAAGAAATATCAAAACCAATTTTCCTTTGGATTTGGTGAATGGATCTCAAAGGTACAATATCTACCTACCTATCTATTTAGAGCAATCTTTACAAATTTCTGCCCTCTTAATCTTTTTCTCAAAATCCTAACATAATATTTATTTTTTAAAAAAACATGGAAGTGAGCAGAAAAAGCAATGAAGATAACCAGGTCTGGCTGACTGCTAGTTTTGAAATTGATAAATTGCGGATGTGTTTCAGTCTTGTCAACTACCATAGATGCTCAGGAATATTCTGCTTATTGAAATAATAAAGTATGATAATCTGTAAGATGTGTGCTACAGATTTACAGATTCTAGTTGCTCCAGTTAGCCACTCTAACTTAATAGTACCAAAAGTTACCAATTTCAGATTACTTTCTCATAGAATCATAGAATCGTAGAGTTGGAAGACACCACAAGGGCCATCTAGTCCAACCCCTGCCATGCAGGAACTCACAATCAAAGCACCCCTGACAGGTGGCCATCCAGACTCTGTTTAAAGACCTCCAAAGGAGACTCCACCACACTCCGAGGGAGTGTGTTCCACTGCTGGAGAGCTCTTACTGTCAGGAGTGGGCTTCGAGGGTCTTATGACCAACCATAACCCCCTGTATTCCTACTGTTGTGTCCAGTGTCCCACCTGATGTGGCAGAAGATCCACTAATGTTCTCCAACTTCCTCTGGTCTGCAAACAGAGCAGGACACATTTCCACTTCCTCTCACTGCTCTAATGTTCCACATGCCTCCTCCTGTAGCTTCCTCTGTTCCAAGGCATCAAGGCAAGCCAAAATTTGTTTTGCAGTGCTAGCTTATTATTTATTATTATTTATTTTTATTACACATTTTGATTCCTTGGAACTCTTCTTACCAGGCTTAGATTGTTTGTCATTTTCCAAGGACTGTAATCTAGCTCATATCAGTTGGATGTTATCTAAACCTTCATCATCTTACAATGAAGACAAGGTCTCAGAGGTTGGACACTTAGAAGGAAGCTCCTTGGCAAGGCCATTGTCCTTAGATACTTACTATCCAGTCCAGTTAATTCATGAGTGAAATGACATTTAACTTGAACATTTTCCTGACTTTACACTAATTTCGTCTACAGTTGGCCCTTCATATCTGTGAGGGTTCCATTTTGGAACCCCATAGATGCCCAAAACCATGCGACCTCAGATCCTGTGGTTTCTAATCGTAGCATGCCAGATGCACAGCCGTGGTGCCACAGCCATGTGCATACATCACCATTAGGGAAGATAGGACAGGACCATTTGTTGCTGCTCAAATCTGTGATGGCAAGCCTGCAATTGGGGCTGGTGGGCTGTACACTTGAAGACTCACATAAGTCTGTGATTTGTCCCAAAAGAGCTTAGGACTATAGAAATTAAAGAGATAAAATCTTATTGCTGAACTTAATCAGATGAGTCTCTCAGCTGTGGACTTTTGTTGCCTAGTTACCAAATTTCTTACACCCAGTTGTGCATTGTTATTGGCAAAACTGAAAATGATGCAGCTTCTGCAAAGCAAAAGAACGAGAAAGTTTTGTTTTGAAAATACTGAACATTTTTCTCTTCATTAATGAACTATTACGTATACATGATTATGCATACCTGAAATTTGTTGTTTTCAAAACTGATAGGCATCAGTCCAATTGTTAGTCTCAACTAGAGTAGATCCATTGCAATGATTCAACTCACATTTGATTTGAGGTTCTCAATTATGTTTGTTAGTCAGTGGAAATTGGTTGATTATGTAAATTGATTTATTTTATTTGGAAACAACAATTGGGATTAGGAATAAAGGATTTGTTTTTCTGGGCAATTAGTTTCAAGAAAGTTTTTGAAAGTCAGTAATGGAGGGAGGAAAGGAGAGAAGGAAGGAAGGAAGGAAGGAAGGAAGGAAGGAAGGAAGGGCCTCTTTGTCTTTTGCTTGATAATGCAATGTATATTCAGCACTGTGTGGTATATTTGGTAGTAGTGTTTCACTATTTAAAAAAAAATCCTGTCAAAAATGAGAAACAGTCACAGTCACCTTCCATTTTTACTGAAAGAATATCTAAGTCCTATCAAAGTGGATAAGTGTTTGGGTACATTAAACAGTAATGTCCATAATAAGAGTGACAACCAACATCCTTTGCTAGGAAAGCTCTTCTCCTCTGAATCAAACTACATGTTACACTCCACATGTAGTCTGCATTTAAAAATCATTTTGCTTTGTTTTTCTCTAAAGGAAGCATATACAAATTGGTACCAAATTGTCCAAAGTGGCACCAGCATACATTAATAGGGGAGATATCTCTCTCTCTCTCTCTCTCAAATACATATGAGATTTAAAAAGGAAAAATAGATGGAAACATGTTTAAACGTGCTGGTTCTGACATGAATTTCAGCTGTGTGTACTGCTTTTAGATTTTAGGAGTTTAACCCATGGGAATAAGAAACTGGAGAAAAGTGTTATTCTCTTATCATGTTTGTGCAATCGCAGGAAGATTTTCACACAATGTCATGCATATACCGTACTTGTCCTGTTATCAAAGCTTTGTGTCATTAATGACAAAAAAGTGATAATGGCTTGCCAATGACACTTCATTAGCACCATCGCGAACATGTGAAAGGCAATCACATTTCAATAACGCCATTGAGAATCCATCATTAAATGTTCCGGAAATAAATTGAATCCCCCAGTCTCCCAGTGTGCCTTTTGGCAGAATCACTTCCTGTGTCACACTTCTGAGTCACAGGAGAGTTCCTTTATCTCTCCAATCACAACACCTTCTTTTGACGTGTGGAATGTAAAAGCGCTGTTTTACTGTTCGAGAATTGTTAATGCCCCATTATTGTGGCACTTTGTGAAAGTAAGTGTTGCAATTTTGCCATTATATCATTCTTGCTAAATAATGCTAAATAGTGTTATTAAAGTGTAAATAGCCCACATGTGATAATCTCTTTAGAAAAGTGATTTAACTTCATATTGCAACCTAAATCAATTAGTAATACCATCTAGCAAAAATAATTTTGAAATTAATGGGAACTTTGAAAGTTAACAATTATGTTAATTCTATTGGCTCAGTGGCATACTAGTTGGGACTAGTGTACCGGCTTACCTAATTTAGGCCAAAATATCTAACATGGAAGATAGTTTATGCTTAGGTATTTTACAGTTTTCTTAGGCCAGTCTTATGCTCCTACTCCAGTCCATTTCAACTTGATTTTTCAATTGTGACTTGTCTCTGGGACTACATGTAGCCCAGCAGGTTGTCCCTATGGGAATATTTTAGCTTTCATTTTTCAGCTTTCATTTAAAATCTCTAACCTACTAATGGCAATACAAGGAAATATTCAGAAGCAGTTTTCTATTCAGTTGCTCACTAACATTACCACAAAATGGGGCTTACTCTCAGGAAAGTATGTATAGGCTGGCAGAATAAATATACCATAATTAAGGCTGCAGTCCTATCCACTTGGGGGTAAGCCCCACTGAAACCAGGAAACTGAGTTCATCATCAGAACCATATGTCATTTCAGTGAACCTTAAAGCACTTTCTTGCTGACCACATAATCATTGGGACTTCATGGTGGTTATTATAAACTTGCCTTCATTGCATTCGTGCAACTTTCTAAATTTACTGTCAGAGCACATATATTCTCAACTCCAAGAGACCTAAGAATTTGACACTGTGACATTTCTACTGATATTTCTACTGGCATTTCTGTAAGATGAAGAATGACAGCATGTAACAGGTGGAGATATATAATATTTCCCCATGTATCCATAGAGTCATAAAATATTGTTGTTTTACTTCCAGAGTTTACATAGATATGGAGTAGAGGCAACATTTATTTGCCAGCAGCATATTTATTGTGAGCTGCTGATGCGTAGAGCTAGCATGATAAAGCTAGCCTGGAATTAGTTACAAGGACTGATGCTATCTGTATGTGAATTGATAAAAAGCCTCAGTAGAGGAGAAATTAGCTTCTTAAGCATTATATTACTAATGCAATGGGTTGCACTCAGTTGTGTTCAATCAAGCCATATCACTTTGTGTCAAATGAAAAGCAGTATGAAGTGATCTATTAGGACACAGCATGATCTGACTTGGTGTAGTGCAGTATCTTGAAAATGGGTCTGCAGAAATGCTTTCACTCATATTAAATTCTTGTATCATTCTGTACTAATCTGTACAAAATGTTCATTTTTAGGTAACTACAGAAGATACTAAATGCATTTTTAAAAAATCTCCTCTCTTTTATTTTATTATTGCACACTGGGATGGGCACAGTGCACAGTCCTAAGGACTGGAGCACAGCTTTGGTACAGCTTCTGGCCACATAAAATGCATGCATCATTTAAACAGCTTAGCTCCAAAGTGGCCCGAACCAGCTTTATGTTGGCCTGTCTCTTTGGGCCCTATGTCCCTCTCTGGACTCAACAAGACTCTCTCACTTTGGAGTCTAAACCCTATCTAATTGCCACAAACAGAATCTTCAACTCCCCTCAGCCATCATCCCATTGGCCGATAATAGCTGGATTATTTCTGCAGGGTGTTTTGGATCTCTGACTAGAGATTAAGAGGAAGTTAATTCTTGACAGTAAGAGTCCTTTGACAGTGGAACAGACTGCCTCATAAGGTGGTGAACTTTCTTTTGTTGGATTATTTTAAACAGAGATGAGATGGCCATATTCCAGAAGTGCTGCACTGGTGCAGTGGCAAAGATTAGATGGCACTTTCAGCTTTATTACTCTAGGGAATCATCACGACAGCAAGGGAGGGATTTATTTGGGCCATTGGTAGTGAGAGGAGAGGTTGTTTATTTTAAGTCATTTCAAAGTCAATACTACTCCATCTAGGTGAAGGGATGAAGATCAGCCTAATAAAGGTGTTCAGCCTAAAACTACCACTTAAATACAGATTCTTTTGAGACTTTAATCACTTTTGAAATTTCTCAAAGAGCTACTCTAGAATTTTCAAGAAGAAGTGGGAGAGAAAGTGTGCATAATTTACACTTCCTTTATCTATCCATCTGTGTCTACATTAGGGATGTTGGAGGAATCTGCAGAGAATCCTGATGCTGCTGGAATTCTCCTATTTTGTTTGAACAGCATTCTTTCAGTGCCAGATGGCCTAGCTGAATACAGAATCTGTAGCTACAGGGATCTGCAGCTCTCAAAAATATGGAAAACGTACATAGAACCATACATAATGGAGTAGTTTGCACAGTGTGTAGAAGAGGGGACTTGCAGCCTGTACTTGCTTGATGCCAGGGAACAGACTCTCTATCTAACATTGTTGCCTGGTCTTTACTTGCCAATTCCTCCTTCTCCCTTTTATATACCGTATATACTCAACTATAAGTCCACCTCATGTAGAAGCCGAGGGCAGGTTTTGGGGCCAAAATTATGGATTTTGCTATGACCTGTGGATAAGTCAAGAGTAAAAATTAGGGGCATATAGCAAACGATCTAAAGGATGAAGCAAAGGAAAACAATGTCAAAGAACTTATAAAATTCCAGCAGACATAACTCTTTGTGCTTTCTCGTAAGGTTAGATGGATGAAATAATAGAGGCGGTCAGTGCTTCACATATTATACTCTTGCTTTTCATCAGGAAATGGTTCCTTCTTTTAAATAAGAGTTAAGATGCAGTACAGTGGGTCCTTGTTATATGCTGGGGTTAGGTTCCAAGATCCCCCATATATAACAAAATCCATTGATGCTCAAGTCCCATTAAATATAATGACATAGCAAAATGGTGTTCCTTTTAAAAAATTGAAAATCAAGTTTTGATATTTGAAATGTATACTTTTTTTGAACTTTTTCCAATTGTGGATGCTTGAATCCATGTATTAAAAAATCCATGTATATGAAGGGACGACTATACTTGCATTGACCCATAGTTAATCGAGTCAGTTTTTTGGGGTCAGTTTTTTTATCTAAATTTCTAGACTTATACATGAGTATATACAGTAGCTCTCCCCTCTGTCCTATATTGATACTGTTCCTCAGAATCCTGCCTGTCTTTACTTTTGTGTGTGCTTTGTTCTTATGTGCTGTCCAAATTTCACTTTGCACAGGTGGGTCTTATGTGATTGAAGAAACACAGAAGACCACGTGGAAGAACATACATACGTAGCAGATGTTGTATGTACTGTGTAAATTTACAATGCTTTATAAATAAAGGTTAATAATAATAATGAGGAATTATTTGCCACAGCAGCCAATGGCATTTCCACCGAGAAAAAAACAAATTGGAGTATATGCATCTGACTTCACCTGGACACCATTTTTTGCTAATTTTCTCTCTCTCTTGCATGTGCATGTGCATGCACACGCACATGCACACATACATTCATGCATTCTCAGGGTTTTAGGAAAAACTGGGGGAAGCAAACTACTACACTTGGTGGCTTTTGGTTAGTTTTCAGGAGGAAACCATCCAAAATCAAGGCCACCAAAATGAAAATAATGTAGGAGGCATAGTAGCTTTGTGGGGCAACTAGGGAATGTCTGAGGAGTTAGGTGAAGCAAATTGCTGCATTTTCAGAAGTTTTGTTTGAGATGGGCTTTGACTGGCTTTTAGGTTTTAAAAATGTCATAAAAATAGGTTGTGGAGTCTGGGTCCCATGGGCTGCATGTAACTTGCAGGCTGCACCTTGACCATTTCTGACCTATAATATAAGATTTATTCCCTTTCGAAATCCATCCTTGCAAACATTTTGAAAAGAAATGAAAATCCTGGGACTTGATTATATGTTTCACCACAAAATGTGGCCTTAGCCATGCCAGGATGCAACTCATTGAGTAGACTTGGACAAGCCACTGTCTGTCAAGTTAATTGTCCTGGTAGAGTTATTATGTGGATAACATGGGGAAATCCGTGTGAGCTATAATAAGATCCTTGGCGGAAAGGTATGAAACAAATATGAGGAACCAGGTATTATGAATAGTTAACTGTTTTAGGGGTAGGTGGGAGAGAGCTTTTCTAAGCACTAGCTCTCTGAGCTTACAGGCTGATGGCTTCGAAAACAGGCAGTTGACCAAAGCAGCTCCAAAAATAAGGTAGAAGGTAATTTTACAGCAAAAACAATTATTATTTCTTTATTTAAAATACAGAAGAAGAAGAAGAAGAAGAAGAAGAAGATTGCAGTAGAAACTAACAGAACAGTCTATACTCAATACAGACTGTTTTTGAAGTAAAAGAGGGTAAGACAGTATAGAAGAAAAAAAACCTCTTCTTCTAACCAATCTAAGGGGGGGATAGAGGGGTATCACTAAACCTAAGAGACTTATAGACTTAAGCAGACATGGATTTTCTCACCCTGAAGAGGATGACTGAAGATTGAAGCAGCAGATGTCAGGGAGGCAAGTCTGTCTGTTTTTTAAGATCTTTCTAACTTGGGGACTCATTTCCTAAGAATGAAGGGAACACCTCTGAGTGGGCCAAACATAATTTGCTTGCAAAAGAGCAGAAGTGAAGTGCCCTTTGGGTTTGATAGTGGCTCTTAAGTGGTCTGAACAATACCATATAATGGTGTTGTGTACTCAAGACAAGGCCATTCAGCATAGATATTTACTCTCTTTGAAATCCAGATGTGTTTGCCAGCCTTCCTGAAGGCAGCACAATACCTCACCATAGAAGGTATACCATTCTGAGTCAGTTTGGCAGGGTCTTCATTCAGTCCAGATGGACAAGGCAGTTAAGCCCCAATTGCTCTCTCTCAGTGAATAATTTCCTAGTCAGAAAAGTGGAAGGTGAGTTTTGGAATTTCCACTTTGCAGGTTTTTCCCAAGATGGACAAAGGATCCAGTCTGCAGCAACCCGAGCCATTATGAATTTTTAACAAATTTAGAAGACTTTGGTAATGGACAGCTTTCCTGTCTTATTCATCGAAGTCTAATATTCATATTTATTGAGCATAGCATATGACACAGGGGTGAGCAATGGTGACCTACGTATGTTTTTGTACTATAACTCCTATAATCTCTCACCCGGGTGGTAGGAGTTGTGGGCAAACACCAGATTAATGGCCGCAGTTGCCCACTAATGTCACAAACAAAAGAAGAAAAAACTCTTGTAGGAAAGAATATTGGAAACTTTTTTACTTCATGTTAAACCATTGGCAAGTCCAGTTTAGGGCTAACTTCACTGGGCACACACCCAAGTTTCAGAGAGATGTCTTTCCTAGGCCTACGTAGCAATACCAGGGGCTGAACCTTGCATCTTCAGTATACAAAGCAGACATAATGGGTTCTGCATATAACCTTTCAGTCTGCAGTCATTTTTTTTTAAAAAAAAAAAAACAGCCCCTTTTACATATTCTGCACTTGAGCTTTGCTTTCCAACATCACCTCTGCTAGGCATACAAGTAAAAATGTTTGCACACATGTTTCAGCAAGCATTATTAAGCAATGAAGGGTAGGAATGTGTAGGAGGACAGGATGCAATTGAAAGGGACCCTTTTCTCAAATACCCTTCTTTGCTAATTAAAAAAAAAATTGCCAAGAAGCATTATTAAAAACAAATTAAATAGAAGTGCTATTAAACTTTTAAGTCTGTCACATTTGACATTTTCTTCTACACCCCAGGAGATTTCCTTAGGCATAGAACTAACATTCTCCGTGGCTGTTCTTTTTAAAATGCAGCTTTCATAATAAAACACTGACTGTTAAAAAAAAAGAGAGAGAGAGAACCTACATCATTCTCATAATAAACAGCAAAGAAACACTTCAAGTAACACAGTAATGCACAGTAAAGTGAATCATGGGTACCTCTCTATCATTTGAAGTGTACTTTAATCAGTAGCAAGAGGTAGGTTGTTGAACAGTATGCCGTTGAGAAATATGAAAACTGGGACACGTTACTATGGATATGTATCAAAGATTAGCAAGGCCTCAACAGGTGAATTACATATAATTTTCCACATCCTGCTATATAGGGGATATTGAAAAGATACAAGATGGGGCAAAAGGGAAAGATAATGGGCCTCCGGAACAAGAACCACGAAAAGACTTGGAGAAATTAGGTTTATATTCATCAGAGGGGAAGGGAGGGGTGATAAAATAGGCTATGATTGATGCATATAAAATGATAAGAGACATGGAGAAAGAGATTGCTAGGAAAGTGTTCCAGTGGGTAATCATCTCTAGGAGAGGAAATTAGAAGTCTAAAAGTGAAGAGTCCAGAAGAGAACATAAAATGTACAAAAGTTCTTTTTTCGATGCAGCTTCTAATACGTGGGAATTGGATGAGCCTGTTTAATGAAAAGACATGAATACGCTCACAGACTCATGTCAAATGCCAACAGGAAAGAAAATTACTCTCCAGTACTTCTTCAGCTAAGGAACAATTAACTTGGGAAATGCATTACCACATGGGCTGGTGATGACCATCCACTTAGATGGCTTTGCAGAAAGGATAAGACAAATGCATGGTCCATGGTCAGCTACAATGGCTGTGAGCAACTTCATGCCAAAAATATAAAAACTATAAAGTTATAAATCTAGGGGGGGGATCATGCTTGCTTAACAGTCATAAAGCACTTTAACAAATTATGAAGCGTTAATAGTAGTTGTTCTGTTGACATAAACAATAGAAGTTGTCGTGTTCAAACAAAACAAAAGATGATACATTTCTCTTTTCTTTGTTGCCTCCATCCCACACAATTATATTGCAGCTGAATATTTAATGTGAATTTCTTAAATTCCTAAATAGGTTTATCCTTGCTTTAAATGAACTCTAAGAAAGACCCAGTATTTTTTTTCAGCACTTTCTTATCCTTTTCCTGTCATTTCTCAAAACTTCAGAGAGCATTAATAATTTTATGGAAATACAGTTTATATCAACCAAAACAAATACAAACAAATACATTTAGGGATGGCCATCTGTTGGGGATGCTTTGATTGAGAGTTCCTGCATGGCAGAGGGTTGGACTGGATGGCCTTTGTGGTCTCTTCCAACTTGATGATTCTATGATTTCTCACTAGAGTATTCAGATGCAAAAAAGATGTCTGAAATTTTAATGGTGTTCAGGAAGATAAATTCAGTAAGGATAACTCACTTGTAAAGTTGTTTTTGTTTATTTGTTCGTTCGTTCGTTCATTCATTCATTTTGTTCTATATATCTATTAGAGGTAAAGGAACTCTGCCTTTATTTTGGTATCTGAACACCCTATATCTGAAAGAGCTATAGGGAATGATTCATGGTACTATACTGTATTAGCATTTGTAGGTTAATATGATTAGTTGATTCTGGTAGTTCTGAAGGAAAGCGGAAAAAATAAAAGGGAGGGAGGGCATTCAAAATTATGAACAACATATTTCAGAGTTCTGAATACAGACATTCATCTCACTGAAGCCAGGATGTTGTAAAATTGCTACCATTCATATGTAAGCATTCATATGCATTTGATATCCACAGGATATGACTGACATATCTTGACTGATGTATCTTGAATAAGAAACTATCCAGTAGAGTTTTTCTCTATTGTTCTCCATTCAATTTAAGGCCTATAAAATACAGTGTATAACAAACTTCCAAAATGTTTGGGTTGATATAAACTGTAAAGTACTCTGAAACAGCAAGTCAGTTTTTCATATGTTTAATTCTCTCCTGCTCAGAACAAGGAACATTAAAAGAGTTTAAATTTGGATAACTGTGTATTTAATGTTAAGTAAAATTATTAAAAGACTTTCCCTGCAATCCTTGGGAAGAAGCCCTACTGGTAAACTTTACTTTTGAGTAAAAATTTGTTGTGTCTTGCTGTTGTTACAATCCTATAACTCAGTTTGGACAACTTGGGCTGCATCTGTCCTGCAGAAATAATCCAGTTTGACACCACTTGAAGTGCCATAGCTCAATGCTATAGAATTCCGGGAACTGTAGTTTATTGTGATGCCAGAGTTCTGTGACAGAGAAGGTTAATATCCCACAAAACTACCACCCCCAGAATTCCATAGCATTAATCCATGGCAGTTCAAGTGGTGTCAAACTGAATGATTTCTGCAGTGTGGATACAGCCCAGGCTGTCCACACTGTGTTATAGGATTGTAACTCCTGGTGACACAAGATGTGTTGGACACCAGTTCCCATGAACTTAACTTTGTATGGTCAAAAGCCAGGAATTTCAAATGGGCTTCAGGACTGGGTATGGGGTGGAGACTGCCATGGCCTCTTTAACTGATGACCTTCGGCTAGGCATTGACAGAGGGAGTGTGACCTTGTTGGTGCTTCTAGACCTCTCAGTGACATTCGATACAATAGACCATGACATCCTTCTGGAACGCCTGAGAGAATTAGGAATTGGAGACACTGCTTTGCAGTGGTTCCGCTCCTTCCTCTTGGGCAAGTTCCAGAGGGTGATGCTCGGGGACAGTTGCTCTTCAAAAACAGAGCTTAATAGTGGTGTCCCTCAAGGCGCCATCCTGTCCCCGATGCTATTTAACATCTATATAAAGCCGCTGGGAGAAATCATCCATGGATATGGGGCTGGGTGTTATCAGTATGCTGATGACACCCAAATATATTTCTCCATGTCCCAGACATCAGCAACAATGACAGATAGCATCTCTCCCCTCAACCAGTGTCTTCAGGCAGTAATGAATTGGATGGGGGAAAACAAGCTCAAGTTGAATCCAGACAAAATGGAGGTACTTGTGGAAGGGCCCCCAAACCAGGTATTGGGCTGCAACCTCCATCCTAGAGGGGCTCATGCTGTCCTCGACGGACTGTGTTCACAGTCTGGGGGTGCTTCTTGACCTGTCACTTCAGATGAGCAATCAGGTGAATGTGACAGTCAAGAGCGCCTGTTATCAGCCCTTTCCTGGAACAGGGTGACCTCAAAACTGTAGTACATGCACTGGTAACCTCAAGATTTGATTTTTGCAATGCACTCTACATGGGCTACACTTGTGCCTAGTCCGGAAACTCCACTTGGTATAGAATATGGCGGCCAGGTTGGTCACAGGAACAGCAAGGAGTGACCATAAAACACCAATATTGAAGTCACTCCACTGGCTGCCTGTTAGTTTCCGGGCACAGTACAAGGTGTTGGTTATCACCTTTAAAGCCCTACATGGCTTGGGCCCAACCTATTTAAGGGATAGCCTGCTTCCATACAATCTGCCCTGTACAATCAGGTCCTCTGGGAGGAATTTACTACAGCCCTTAAAGACCAGGCTGATGGTGACCTCCCAGAGGACATTCTCTGCAGCCACTCCCAACTTATGGAATGCCCTGCTGAATGAAATCCGTAAAATTACCAATCTAGAGAGCTTTAAAAAAGCCAATAAGATGGATCTCTTCCGGCAGACCTTCCTGGAATAAAATACTCAGCCACGAATAAGACTTCCCATCTGTTGAACTCTGCTCATGATGATGATTATTTGGATTAGTTGTATTTTATTATGTAGTTTTTTAATCTTATACTGTTCTTGTTTTAAGGGGGGGGCACTATGTATATACGGATGTATTTTAACTTGTTGTACACCACTTTGATTGCCTGGCAAAAAGTAGGATAGAAATAAAAATTTTATTATTATTTATTTTCAGCTAAACCATATGACAGGACCAAAGTGCCTAATCCTGCTATATGTATTTATTCAAGAGTAAGACCCACTGAAAAGTAAATATGCCTAAAATAGTTTATTTTGCAGAAAAAGTCTTGCATAACTGGACTTTTTTCATTTTAAAGGTATCTTTGTTTCATATATATGATTACATAACAAAATTGTATGATGCTTGTATGATTTGATTTTACTTTTCTATTGTGAATGTACCCTTTTCCATTTTCTGAATGTGTTTTTTCTCATCTTCTTTAATAGCCACTTTTGCAATTTTGTAGTCAGACCAATGAATGTTATTAGCTTGCCTTGAAGGTTTTACATCTCTTCTGTTAAAAGCCCATAAAAGAAACTCGGGCTTTTTGTAAAGAAACTATGATGAAATGAAGAGTTATTGTATATTAGACTTTTAAAGCTTATCTGGGAAAATGTGCTGTTAAAACATTAATTAGATTTATACAATACAAGAATCAGTGTTTAGTCAGTTAAAAAAAAACATGCAAGTCTAGCATTGTATGGATAATACAAGATAGTAGTTATTAGCCCATCTGTATTTATTTTTTTCATCAAACATTATTCTAAGGAACTTATGGCAAAGTTACAATAAATGGAAGTGAAAGGGAGCAGGACTTCTGGACTTTTAATATTGATACACAAGAGGGAGATTTTGCAGATATAAACACAAAACAACCCTGCCAGGTCGAACAGGAAGATATAGGTCAGCTAGAAAGTTTATTGTGGCTCATTGGGAAATGTTAAAGTGATAAACAAATATGACAATAATATGACAATCTGAGCAATGCTGACCATTTTCCTAAATGGATCCTTAGGTATACAGAATTAGTAAGGTGAAGATGCAGACTGTTGCCAGGATCCAGTGCGATGGTTCCATTGATGAAACTCCTTCTATCACCAGTATTAGAATCTGATTTCCCCCTGCCATATGCATCCCATCCTATATTATTCTAGAGGAGACTTTGGAACTGGTCTTTAGATGGCACAGAGGCCTGGGGGCAGATGTAATAATACTACTCTACTCTGCTTTGGTCAGAGTATACTACACACATCAATTTTAAACAAAAAGGATGTTGCCAAACTGGCATGTGTTCATAGGAGATTGAACAAAATGGTGAAAGGTCTGGAAACCATGCCATATGAAGAGCAATTTAGGGAGCTGGTTTAGCCTGGAGAAGAGAAGGTTAAGAGGTGATATAGATAGCCATGTTTAAATATTTAAAGGGATGTCATACTGAGGATAGAGCAAACTTGTTTTCTGCGGCTGCAGAGAATAGGACCCGGTGCTGTGGATTCAAACTATGGGGCAATGCAGTCTGCTTCAAAGAGGCAGCCTGCAGCCACTCCTTTTCATGCTGGATTGGGGCCCGGGCAACCTCACTGGCAGCCCTGCAGCCCCAATCCAGGCATTTTTCTTTGGCCTAGAAAAGGGGTGCCCTTGCTCCTTACGTGGCCATTGCACCCCGGCGCTAAAGAGGAGAAAGGGGCAGTCCCTTTCTCCTCAGGATCATTCCCACAGCCATGCGGATGCCACAGGAATGATCCACTCCCAAAAGGAGCTCCATTTCTGAGCTCTATGCAGCGATGCTGCCAGGCCACTGTAAGCGGCCTGGGGCGGTGCGGAGATGTCACGCACGTGGCGCACTGTTTGGACATGGCACATGCATGATGTCATTGATGTGCACCACATATGGATGGCACCACGTAAAGATGGTGCCATCCATACATATTTGGATTCCAGAGCATGCGGTTGCTGCGTGCTCTGCAACCCCAATTTCGGTGCTGACACGGTGCTTTCAGCCCGTCTGTTTTGGGCCTTTCTTCCATCACCAATACAATGAGGCTTATCACATAGGCCCTGGAACAGGCCTGTCACATTACAAAATGGGCTGTGATGGGAACGAGAGGTGGCATAGAATGCATCTTACCGCACATGAGAAAGCCGCCACTGCCGCCGGAAGTTCCCATCGCGTTCCAGATGCATCCCAGAGGGAGTGATTTTCAGGAACGCTTCTAAAATGTTAGAAGTGGCGGTGGCAGCATTCTCCTGTGTGGTAAACAGTATTCTATGCCGCCTCCTGTTCCCATCATGCCCCACTTTGTAACATGACAGGCCCGTTCCAGGGCCTGTGCAATAAGCCTCAAGGGTGGCAGTGGCAACTGGTTTCATTCCATTGGTTGGTGAATTTGCTCTGGATTTTAGTCATAACCTTAAAGAAACTATTAGAGGGAAGGTGGGTTTAGCCTGACTCACAAAGAGTTCCCATACTTTAGACAGCTTTTTTAAGATTGTTCTAAAACCTGGGCATTGAGACCAGCCACCACTGAACCTACTGAATGAACACTAAATTTGATCACTAATGTAAATCAAAATAAACCTTCTGCCTATGCAAATGAACATGAGCTAACTCCAGCCAGCTAGTTACTCTTTCATACTAATAAAGTACATACATATGGATATAATATAAGCATTAAATGATATAATGTTTCAATTATTCCATTTTATTTTACCTTACATATAACCTCTGACTTCTGTACAATCTTGGAAAAAAATGGTTGCCCGCTAGCCGGGCAGACCGTTTTGCCGCTAGAGGCGGCAAAAACTATTGGTGTGCAAGGCCCCACGACACTCTGGGAGTCGGGCTCAGTGGTGCGGAGCTTCCAGTCCTCCAGGGCAGCCCATTGGTTGGGCTGCCTTGGAGGAGGAGTTCCGCAGCACACGTTGTGGGGGGCGGGGCTTAGGCCTATATAAGGCCGTGCTACAGGCCCCGTCCCCCAGTCGGCGCTTGGCTTTGCATGGTGTAGGAAGGGAGGAAGACAGGAGCAGCTTCCCCCGCCCACCCACCGCTGTTTTGTGGGTTTTTTTGTCATAACTTGGGGCGGCAGCATAGGCCAGGATCTGCACGGTGTGGTACCAGGGCTGTGGAGCTCTGGTTGGGAGTCAATAGGTACCTGGGGGCGAATAGGGCAGGCATATGGCCATTGCGGGGGCCATAATGCGGGAGCGCCTCCCGGTGACTAGGGGCTTAGTGAATATGTGAACGCATGGCATGTTTTGCTGTCAAGTTGTGTTCCTTAACCCCTAGGTCATCCCAAGCGCCTGGTGGGTGCCAGGTTTTGGATAATCAGACAAACGTGGGGTTGTTTGATTTTGCAGATCCTGACCTCATGCTTGGTGCCAACCCTTACCAATTGCTTGCTAATAAAGTTGTGGCCTTTCTTCCAAACTTGTTGTTATGTGTGGTTATTTGCAGCAGCATCTGAGGCAATAATCTTTCATGTAACCTTGTACACAGTATAATTTGTATGAACTCAATGTCTTTTGTTCCGTAGCTTGAATCTCTTGCTTATTTATAATAGACCTATTACAGGGTTTTTACATAAGCCAACACATGATAACAGACAAAATAGCTTAATTATCCTTAAGCTCAAGAACCTCTCTCCACTCTTTGGGATGCGACACTGTTCTGCAACCTAAAGTGAATATAGTTTTCTGAGGGCTAGAATTAGATAGCAAGTTTGGGGAATAACTAAACTAAAATCGGTTTTAAAATAGATTGGTAAGCCCCTTGCTATTGTTCTCCAGAGACATAATGAGGACTTAGCAGCTGAAGTAACTGCTTTCAGAGCCTGCTTGCTTTCAATCTGTCCTTTGGTTCCATTTGTAATTATAGATTACAAATACACCGTAAGTGTCCAGTGCTCTGTCATTCAAAGGAAAAACAAAGAGAAAAAAGTGCCCAAGCCTTGTATCTTTATCACTCTGGGAAATATGGTCAGCCCTTTGAGTGACACTCTAGTAGAAAACCAATTACCCTCTCCACAATATTAGGAGGTATATTGGAAGGCAATTTTTTAAAGATGTGTTGCAAACCAGCTCCAAGTAGTCTTGGATAACACCGATTATCTTGATCCATTTCAAACTGGCTTCAGGTCGGGATACGGAGTTGAGACTGTTCTTGGTCGATGATCTCTGTCTGTGCATCGACAGGGGAAGTGTGGCCCTGTTGGTGTTCTTGGACCTCTCAGCGGTCTTCGATACCATAGACCATGGTATCCTTCTGGAACGCCTGAGAGAGTTGGGAATTGGAGTCACTGCTTTGCAGTGGTTCCAGTTCTATCTCTCGGGAAGGTTTCAGATGGTGTCACTTGGCAACAGCTATTCGGCTAAGAGGGAGCTCAAATCGGGTGTCCGTCAAGGCGCGATACTGTTGCCAATGCTATTTAACATTTACATGAAGCCACTGGGTGAGATCATCCAAAGACATGGGGCGGGGTGTTATCAGTACACTGATGACACCCAAATTTACTTCTCTATGTCTCGGACTGTTACAGTGACCAAGGAGGGCATCTCTCCACTGAATGACAGCCTGAGGTCAGTAATGGACTGGATGAGGGAAAATAGACTTAAGTTGAATCCAAATAAAATGGAGGTACTCGTGATAGGTAACCCCAATTCAGGCATGGAGATAAGTTCACCAGTCCTAGATGGGGTCGCACTTCCCCTGAAGGACTGCGTCCGAAGCTTGGGAGTGCTCCTGGACTCGTTGCTTCATCTGTCCTCTCAGATTGATGCGCCAGCCAGGAGTGCCTGCTATCAGCTTTGGCTGATATGCCAGTTGCATCCCTACCTGGAGTGACGGGACCTAGAAACGGTTGTACACGCTCTAGTAACTTCTCATCTTGACTTCTGCAATGCGCTCTACATGGGGCAACCCCTGTGCCATGTCTGGAAGCTTCAGTTGATACAAAACATGGCAGCCAGACTGGTCGCCAGGAAATCCAGGTTCGACCGAATTACACCTATTTTAAAGTCACTTCATGTTAGTATATTGAAGGTAAAAATGTTCAGATGTGGCAATAGCTGCAGAAGCCTAAATTGGCTACAGCTGGAGTCCAGAGCAGCAGCTGGATGTTCAAGGTCAACTGAGCAGGACTAAATGTAAATATGCTATGTCTTCAGTCTCAAGAGGGATTGGTGTCTGTGGTGCATAGCAACTTGTATAGAAGAGGCTGGACTTAGCGGTCGCCTTATGGTAATACTATATATAAGGAAAACGCTGTTCCAGCAGATTGTGGGAGTTTGGAGATAGTATGGTGTGACAGAAAGAGTTTTTGTATAGTAGTGACTAGCTCTGGTTTATTTGAAACAAAGTAATAAAGGCCTCTAAGAAGTGAACTACTGGAGATTGATTCTTTGATTTAGCAGCTGTTTCTCCAGGCATTGTTCCAGCAAGCTGAAAGCCTGTTTTGGAGTTTCGTTCTGTTCCTGTGTTGGAGAGATAACCGGCATCTTCATCCATTTGGCACCAGACTGGAATCACAGGCAAGGTTCATCACTCAAATATCAACACTTCATTGGCTGCCTATTAGCTTCTGGGCACAGTACAAGGTGTTGGTTACTACCTATAAAGCCCTACATGGCCTGGGTCCAGTCTACTTGAAGGAACGCCTCCTCCCATATAGTCCTCCTTGTACACTCCGGTCCTCTGGGAAAAATCTCCTACAAATAAGAAAGACCAGATTGGCGGCAACCTCCCAGAGATCTTTCTTGGCTGCCGCCCCAAAAATTTGGAATGACCGGCTGGAAGAAATTCGCCAATTATCCTCACTGGAGGCTTTCAAAAAGATGACTAAAACCCTTCTCTTCTGGCAGGCCTACCCAGTCTGAAAATTGCCCAGAACCAATTGAACCTTTTCAACCACCTCTTTCATCGAAGACTGTGCAATAATTGTGATGTGTTGTTATATATTTTAACTGTGTCCTACTATGTAAATTTAAATTTGGGTGGGAGGGTTAGGCAGGGTTTTTGTGGGTTTAAATGTTTGATCTTTATGTACTATATAATGTTGTTTCCCGCCTCGATCCCCAAAACAGAAGAGGCGGGATACAAATAAATATTTCATTCATTCATTCATTCATTGTTGTTTATATATTTAGTATATACAAAGACTGAGGAACTTCTTTGTATATGATTTATCTAAAACAGAAAAACAAAGTCAAATACTCCTAAAATATGCACACATCTATTGTACTAGTGCTGCTCATGGTTCCTAAAGGACTTGTTTTGTCTTCTGAAGCATGGAAACTAACTCAGAGATAAGAAAACTGAAGGCTAAGTAAAAGTACAAATTAGTTTCACCACAAAAGCAATAGCAATAGCAGTTTCATTTATATACTGCTTCATACCACCTAAGCAGTCGCTAAGCGGTTTACAACTGTAAGCTAATTGTTTCCAACAAGTTGAGTATTCATTTTAGCCACCTCGGAAGGATGCAAGCAATGACGAATACAAAAATAAGGGTGTACTATGGTCAAGGACAGCTATACTGCAACATCTTAAAATCTCTAACAAGTTATCATAATTTTCTATGGGGGTAGAATTCAGATACATAGGCGTGGAATGGACAGGCAGCAAAAGCAGCTTGATCCTGCTTTTTCCCAAAGTGGGTTGAAACTAATTTAATTTTTGCTAGTATACTGGCCTATGTTGCTTTTTATATCTATTGCTCTCTTGTTCTAACAGTGCTATGACCTGTTTCTGGGCCCTGTTCAGAGAGTCTTGCTTATGATCTACAAAGTCCTATATGACCTGGGTCCAGTGTGTTTTATCTTTATGTACTCCCTGTATAAGCCTGACCAAGTATTATGACAGGGCTTCCCCTCGGTCCCACTACTATCATGGGTACATCTGGTGATGCCACAGGAGACACCTTTGCCAGTTGTTGCATCCAGGATATGGACCCACACAACAGGCTAGTTTGGCTCCTTCTATAGTCTCTTTCTGCCAGCAGGCAAATAATTTTTAATCAGAAAGGATTTTGACTATCAACTGGCTGTTGGCTACTAATGGGAACTCTTTACTTTCATTTTCAGTATTATTTTTAAAAAAACAATGTTTCAAACTCATTTAAATTATTGCTTCTTCTGATGATTTAACTTTTCATAAACTCTCTTTTAAAAACTGCATTTTTGTTGTAATCTGTGTTGTGAGTTCCCTTGAATGCCATAATTTGAGAAGGGGAGGAGGAATATAACTCTGTTGCCTCAAGAACTTATTTTGCATTCCATTTATCTTAATGACAGAAGAATTTTGTGCCTAATTTTTTACTTGTATTTTAACTGTTTCATTAAAAAAAACAAACCAATTCTCTGCACATTTTATTTCTTTGAACTGCATCATGGCCAATGTAAATGCATAATTTCCAGGGGACAATGTGCTTTGTTTCACAGTGAGTCACAGGAGATGTGAAATGGAAACTTTCATCCAGAATCTGGACTACAGGGATTTTTTTTATACCTTTCCAATGTCCCTATAATGAGCTGTCTACTTCTGCTGCCCTCAATGACCAACAGTCACTTCCCCAAGCATATGTCACCTTGGTTTTGTGATGTCAACACATGGTTTTGGGCTCATGTACATGTGTTGCTGTTTTTTTCTGTTAAAAGTCAGTGGTATTTTTTTCTTGAAGGATAATGTCTGCTTTACTTTATGTGTTCTATCTTTTCGCTGTTGTACTTAGACAGTTATATTGGCTTTTAAAAAATGCCCATCAAGTCAAATGTTAAATATGCCCTAGAGAGATTGCCTGAATTTGGAGCACCACCATTAATATATTTAATTTGCCATAGTTTTAGAAACATGTAGGCTCTGATGAAATGTCCTTGATCACATCCAATTGTTTTTCTTTGATTTATTGTTTCTTAACATCACTATAGCCTTTTGTGAAATCCCAAGATCCATATTATCCAAACTACTATCTTTCCTTTGATCTTTGAAATGACTTCTCTGTTCTTGGCATGTGGCTAGGGAAAATGAACCTATTTAAAACTTGTCTATGCTGTTCTTCCATGTAAAAACAAATTACAGGGTAGTTTACAAAAATCCTGAAACCCTCATACTCCACTCTAAGAAGTGGGATTGCCATCTCAAATGTTTGTGAAAAGAAAGTGGTCCACCCACCAAAAAAGTGTATTTATTTAGTACATTTTTGTCCTATTCATCAGTTTGAAAAAAAACCTCAGAGTTTCAAAGAGTTCCATATTCCATAAGAATGCCATATGTCAGTCTGAAACAGTTGCTGTCTGAAATGTGTGTGTGTTGGGGGGGGGGTTTGTCTCTATGGCTCTAACTATGAGGTACAGACACACAAGCACACCATGGTCTGAAAAGTTACTTTTTAAGAGTAATCAATTAACAAATCTGATATAAAATTCCCTCAAAGGAATTTAATCTTGTTATTATAGCAAAAAAAATAACATTTAACATTGCTCATTAAATTATTCTTTACATTATTATTATTGACCAATTTTTACATCAACTAATTAGTTAAGTATAGTTAAACATACAGTTAACTAGATTAATCTGTAACCATTCCATTTTCACAATTGATACTTAGCTAAATTTGTTTTTGTTGTTAACCACCCTCAGTTCGACCTCAACTCATGGCTGCCCTGTGGACTCCCTATTCTCTGCTACTTTCCTTAGTTCTTCCAGATTCATACCTTTGGCGTCCTTAATGGAGTCCATCCATCTAGTATGTGGTCCTCCTCCCCTTCTCTTTCCTTCAACCTTTCCTAGCATTATAGTCTTTTCTAATAAGTCATGTCCTATCATGACCTGGCAAAGTATGACATCAGTTTAATCATCTTGGCTTCTAGGGATCTCTCAGGTCTGATACTGGCTGTTTGTACTATCCTAAAGATTCTTCTCCTGCACCACATCTCAAATGAATTGACTTTCTTTTTATCTGCTTTCTTATTGTCCAGATCATGTATGATTCTGACTTTCGTGCTTAGTTGTATGACTTTGCACTTTAGGACCTTTACTAGTTTTTTCATAGCTGCCCTCCACATTAGCAATAACAAGCAAGTACATTTCTATACCACTTATCAGTACACTTAAGCACTCCCTAAGTGGTTTACAATGTGTAAGCTAATTGCCTCCAACAAGCTGGGTACTCATTTTAGAGACCTACAGAAGGATGCAAGGCTGAGTCGACTGATCCTCTTAGTCTTCTGATTTCTTGACTCCAGTCCCTGTTCTGATCAATATTTCATCCAAAATATAGAAACTCTTTTATTATTCTATTTCCTCATTGAGCTAGGTCACTAATTTTGGGCTTTTAAGAGATCGAGTGCCCAAACTCAGTGGTGTTCCCACACCGGGTCTCACCTGGTGTTGGGGGGGGGGACACTTCTGGGGATGGGACTTCTGTCTTCCAGGGTCAGGACATCTGGGGGGGAAACCCAAGGCAAACTCTGTCAGTCTCAGCCTAACAATAGCAAAGCCCCTCTGACAAAATCTGCCAAGAACACTCCATGATATATAGTTTCACCTTAGGGTCGCCATAAGTTGTAAATGATTTGAGGGCACCACACACACAAGTCACACTCTCTCAGCCTCAGAGGAGGGCAATAGAAATACCTCTCTGATGAAGCTTGCCCCATGATAGTTTCACCTTACGGTCACCAGGAACTGGTGAAGGGAAGGAGCTCAGGGCCCATAAGTTGGAAATGGCTTGGAGGCATACAACAGCAGTAGCAGCAAAGACAAGCATAATAAAACACAAAAGGCACAGCACAATAAGAAGAACAAAGAGAGCCAGCAGTTTGAGCATGCGACTCTGGATCCCAGCTCAGCCATGAAATCCACTGGGAGACCCTGGGCAAGTCACACTCTCTCAGTGTCAGAGGAAGGCAATGGCAAACATTCTCTAAAGAAATCTTGCCAAGAAAACCCCATGGATGGCCTAATTATACCTCAATAAACTACAGTTCCCAGAATCCCATAGCATAGCAAGGAGGTGG
This sequence comes from Sceloporus undulatus, assembly GCF_019175285.1. Lineage (NCBI taxonomy): Eukaryota > Metazoa > Chordata > Lepidosauria > Squamata > Phrynosomatidae > Sceloporus > Sceloporus undulatus. Next base: position 117,425,856 of record NC_056524.1, read on the forward strand.
GCCTTCCAGCTGGCTTTCACCCATAATGGAGCCCTGGTGGCACAGTGGTTAAATGCCTATACTGCAGCCATTCACTCAAAACCACAAGGTTGTGAGTTCAAGACCAGCAAAAGGGCCCAAGCTCGACTCAGGCTTGCATCCTTCCGAGGTCGCTAAAATGAGTACCCAGATTGTTGGGGGCAAATTAGCTTACTTGCTAATTAGCCTACTTGCTGTTCACCGCTATGAATTTTGGAATAGCGGTATATAAATAAAACAAATTATTATTATTATTAATTATAAAGGATGCACACTGCCCTTCCTTGGCATGGATTAGTTTTCTGCTGGAGAACTAGACAGTGGCAAGGAGCTGGGCTGGCCACATGTGCCTCCCCACCTCTCCTTGCTTTGGCCCAGTTCTCTTGTGGCAAACCAAGGTGCGACAAGGGCCTCTCCACCTACCCCTACTTGCAGTGGCTGCCGCTTGCCCTCAGGGATGACTTCACTTGCCAGAGAGAGCATGCATGCACAGGTTCACCACCCTGGGTCTAGGTTGAATTTATGAATATCTTTTGTGGTCCTTATTTTTGTTTTATGTTCAACAGTAAGCTTGCCTTTGCTTTTTCTTCCTTGATCTTCCTTGGAAGTTGCTCTAGGTCTGTGATGTTTTTTGCTAGTAATATACTGTTGCCTGCATATCTTAGATAAATATACAGTGGACCCTTGTTATACGCTGGGGTTTGGTTCCAAAATCCCCCGTGAATAACAAAATTTGTGAATGCTCAAGTCCCATTAAATATAATGGTATACTAAAATGGTATCCCTTATAAAGAATGGAAAATCAGTGTGATCTTTGAAATTTATACTTTTTTTGAACATTTTCAAACCGTGGATGCTTGAATTTGTGTATAAAAAATTAGTGTGTAAGAAGGTCCGATTGTACTTAACTGTTTAGCTAATATAGAATACTGATAATTGTTGTTATCATTGGCTGGTATTCTGTATTGCAGTTACGGATTTTTTATGGAACCATAATAATTCTTTATTCAGTAAGGCCATGTAGTCTCACTATAAGACTATGTAAATACCCCTCAGCAGCCTACTTTAATGGACAGCAGCCACATGGATCAATGGAGTTCAGCTGCTGATCAGGGCAGAAGGTTGTTGATACTTGCACAACTTCTCATCAAGAAGCCAGGCTGTAGTTGCATCCATACAGTGGAGTTCTGGTGCTTCACCAAACTACACTTCCCAGAATTCTATAGCATTGAGCCATGTAAGTTAAAGTAGTGCCAAGCTAGATTATTTCTGGAGTGTGGTTGCAGCCTTCAACAATCAAAAGCAATACCCCCTTCAAAATATGTTGCCCTATCCTCATTAGTGATGGGAGGGGACTGGAAATGTCATCCTTCTTTCACCCCAGTTGGCATAAAAATAGAACTCTTTCACCCAGTGTGGCTGTTGGATGTTAAAGTGGGCTTGGTGTGTCACATCAGGAAGCATTACTTAGAGGTACACAATGTAGAATATCAGTGAGCCCTGAGAACTCACTGATAAGAGTATGACATAAAATGGAAAATTGTAAACATGCATCCACACTTCGGAATTAAAGCAGTTTGACACCACTGTAACTGTCTTGGCTCCATCCTGTGAAATCTTGTAAATTGTAGTTTAGTGAGATATTCAGCCTGATCTGTCAGAGAGCTCTAGTGCTTCATCAAACTACAAATCCCAGGATTCTGTTGGACAAAGTCATGGCAGTTAAAGTGGAGTCAAACTGCTTTAATTCTTCAATGTGCACACACCCTCAAAGAGCTTTGTAATGTTCTTTAAACATAACTAGAAATACTATTACCATCCCCCAACTGCATTTTTTACACCTTGCAAAGCACTCATCCCACTTGTTGCATAACTTTTGAAATTCAACGTTGCTGTGCCCTCATTATTTAAAATAAAAAAAAGGAGAGAAGGTGATTCATTACTGTTAACTTTATTATTTGTGGTTCATTACTTCCAAGCTCTGTAGAAAACATTACCATAGACTGACAATAATGCTGTTGTGCTAGTATAAACTGCTCTTTACCAACACTGAGTATCTCACTGGCAGTGTATGACTTGTTTATCTTCTCACAGGCTTCCAAGATTACTCTGCGCGCTCACGTTTGCATCAACACAACATTATCCAGTTCCAGGGGAAGTTTCATAAAAAAAATAATAACCCCTCCCCCCAAAAAAGAAAAGAATACAAGCACAAACACTCATATACACACATCTAGAAACATTGGGATTATTAGTTACCATGGACTTTTAATGGTATGCTTTGCTTTGCATTGTTTTCTTAAGCCCAGGATTCTGCAAGTCATGCTACACATGCAGCATCAAAACATCACTATTACAGAATAGACAGTAGAAGTGATGTAGACAACATGTCAGTCTGTGCCTTGTTCTTGCAAGTTTTGTATTGTTCATTGTGTGTTGTAGTTGTGCACCCTTTACCTTGCGTCCTATGCTTTCTGTTGTGGTTGTTAGTCTTTCTTTTTTGTCTTGCATTGCAGTTGTTCATTGTGTGTTGTGCATTGTTCAGTAGCACTTAGTCATTGACATATGTTGTACAATACTGCTTATTCTGCATGGGGGTTGTGCAGCATTCACATCTCTGCATCTATCCTAAGGGAAATTATTGAGGCCACTGATTTTAATGAATTTGAAATGGTCTTAATTGTGCAGGTTGTTTAATGTTTTTTTATAGATAGATAGATAGATAGATAGATAGATAGATAGATAGATAGATAGATAGAT